>NC_138778.1:10617752-10677966 GCF_965119305.1 Pelophylax lessonae | reverse complement strand
TTTTTTTTGCACTTAGTAAATTAACTAATAAAGTTTTAAAGCAGTGCCCAGTGTCCTGCTGATCATGTAATTACAATAAAGGTAGACCCTCCCCCCCCCCCCCCATTGGAATGGCCATTCTCTGTGTGTCCAGAACAGAAGCAGGTGAGAATGTTCAATGACTCGTGCTAAATGGTTGTCCCCTGAGAGCGGACTTGGAGGAGATTGCTTTTATAACTCAGACTTTGACTTGAAATTGTTTTTCATATAACAAATCTCTCAGCGGGAATTGTGTTTTCCATCCAGACGTGGAATTATCCAGCTGGCGGTCAGACGCACCTGAAGGACGACGCTGTCAGCTCTTCCTGTAACCTGTAATCAGCTCAGAGCCCCCCTGGAGGGGCAGAAACCTCATTCTCTGATACTGTTACCACCAGCGCCCCGCAGTGACCGCCAGCCACAGAAAATGAGATGGGGGGGAGGGGGGTGGATATGCAGACGATAGCAAGGTGATGATATTACACTTTGGTCGCAGAATAATAACGCTTTAATGCAAAAAAGGAAACTGGAGGAATTTCAGCCGAATTGTAAATTATTGTAACATTGACTGATAACTCACTATTGATGCCACATTCACATATGACATTCTTGCTGTTCCATATCTGATATACAGATCTGCAGATTGTTCCTCGGGGGCGGAGCTGCTGACACTTACAGGGAGGAGCAGTGAGCTGCAGAACACCTACCCAGATCCTGTGGGTTTATAATCCGTATTCTATTCTAAATTATTGTAACATTGACTAATAAGTCATTAGTGATGCCACATTGACATCTGACATTCTTGCTGTTCCATATCTGATATACAGATCTGCAGATTGTTCCTCGGGGGCGGAGCTGCTGACACTTACAGGGAGGAGCAGTGAGCTGCAGAACACCTACCCAGATCCTATGGGTTTATAATCCGTATTCTATTCTAAATGATTGTAACATTGACTAATAAGTCATTAGTGATGCCACATTGACATCTGACATTCTTGCTGTTCCATATCTGATATACAGATCTGCAGATTGTTCCTCGGGGGCGGAGCTGATGACACTTACAGGGAGGAGCAGTGAGCTGCAGAACACCTACCCAGATCCTGTGGGTTTATAATCCGTATTCTATTCTAAATTATTGTAACATTGACTAATAAGTCATTAGTGATGCCACATTGACATCTGACATTCTTGCTGTTCCATATCTGATATACAGATCTGCAGATTGTTCCTCGGGGGCGGAGCTGCTGACACTTACAGGGAGGAGCAGTGAGCTGCAGAACACCTACCCAGATCCTGTGGGTTTATAATCCGTATTCTATTCTAAATTATTGTAACATTGACTAATAAGTCATTAGTGATGCCACATTGACATCTGACATTCTTGCTGTTCCATATCTGATATACAGATCTGCAGATTGTTCCTCGGGGGCGGAGCTGCTGACACTTACAGGGAGGAGCAGTGAGCTGCAGAACACCTACCCAGATCCTATGGGTTTATAATCCGTATTCTATTCTAAATTATTGTAACATTGACTAATAAGTCATTAGTGATGCCACATTGACATCTGACATTCTTGCTGTTCCATATCTGATATACAGATCTGCAGATTGTTCCTCGGGGGCGGAGCTGCTGACACTTACAGGGAGGAGCAGTGAGCTGCAGAACACCTACCCAGATCCTGTGGGTTTATAATCCGTATTCTATTCTAAATTATTGTAAAATTGACTAATAAGTCATTAGTGATGCCACATTGACATCTGACATTCTTGCTGTTCCATATTTCATATACAGATCTGCAGATTGTTGCTCAGGGGCGGAGCGTCTGACACTGACAGGGAGGAGCAGTGAGCTGCAGAACGCCTACTCAGATCCGGTGGGTTTATAATCCGTATTCTATTCTAAATTATTGTAACATTGACTGATAAGTCATTATTGATGCCACATTCAGATCTGCAGATTGTTCCTCGGGGGCGGAGCTGCCAACACTGACAGGGAGGAGCAGTGAGCTGCAAATTCATATTGCCACTTAGATGAATTTAGGTTAAGTCTCTGTACAGATGACATAGTTGGATAGATTATCTTCAGGATACCCGCCTAGTACCCCCTCTCACTCCACAGACTGACACCCGTCCTCTGACTATTCTACACCGGGGTGGCCCCCCTCAGGTCAGGCCCCTAGACACAATCCCCTGTACTCACGATAAGGTTTTTTAAGGGTTTCCAGTGTCTGTACCCCTCCAGTCAGTTCTTCTGGACCTCTGGGTTCGGTTCCTTTCCTCTGGTCCCAGGCTGACTGCCTGTGACCGTGTGCCACTGCTACAGAGGAGGAGGCAGCCACCACCCTCCCTCCGGGGACTCTGCTCACCAGTCAAAGACCCCGCAGCACATGTGCTCCTGGCTTTTATACAGTATCCCATAATGCACCAAGACAGCCAGTCTCTACCAATCACTGGGACTGTATCAAGACCTGTGTACCCATTTCCTCCCACTATTTAACATGCCTCCCTATTGGACCAATGTGAAAAACTCCCCAGACCCGATGAATCGCACACTGAGCAGACCTAACTCACAGATCCTGCTCTCTGCAGAAAGCAATATAGTTTTGCCTGCTGCTCCTCTGATAGGCAGACAGAGCCAAAAACTATACGCTCTCACTAGCACCTACCTAGGAGGGTGCTACACTCACCCACCCCCCCCCCCCCCCCCGCCAAACTGAGCCATGTCCTCACTAGCACCTACCTAGGAGGGTGCTACACTCACCCCCCACCCCCAAACCGAGCCATGTCCTCACTACCTAGGAGGATGCTACACTCACCCCCCCCCCCCCCGCCAAACCGAGCCATGTCCTCACTAGCACCTACCTAGGAGGGTGCTACATTAGCAAGGGGTTGCGAGCGCTTTTTTGGCAGACAGAGCCAAAAACTATACGCTCTCACTAGCACCTACCTAGGAGGGTGCTACACTCACCCCCCCCCCCCCCCGCCAAACTGAGCCATGTCCTCACTAGCACCTACCTAGGAGGGTGCTACACTCACCCCCCCCCCCCCCAAACCGAGCCATGTCCTCACTACCTAGGAGGATGCTACACTCACCCCCCCCCCCCCCCGCCAAACCGAGCCATGTCCTCACTAGCACCTACCTAGGAGGGTGCTACATTAGCAAGGGGTTGCGAGCGCTTTTAGCAGCACCAGCAGAAATCGCCAGTGTGCGCCCTCAGCAATCTCTTTCAACCAAAGTGTCAGTGTATGGCGGTCGGATCAGTGGAAGCCGATTGGTTGCCGAGATTTAGTGCACTTATATTCACATTTGGAACATCAGCAGACCAACCACATTCTGGCATGAATGACGTAATATCGTTTTTTTTTGGCGGTGCCGTTCCTGTACCCTGAGGCTATGTTCACACCTGAGCGTAGTGTCTTTCTGGCGTTTTTATGTGCGATTTTTGCACGATTTGGGCATTTTTAAATAATGTTTTTGAGCTTTTGCTTTTTTTCTATTTCAATTTTTTTCATTAACTAGTAGAGAAAACTATCATCTGTTGCATCATTTGTTGCTAGGTTTTTCAGCTTTTCCATCAGCTTTTATTTATTTTATTATTATTTTTTGTTAGGGTAAGGGGTTAGAGTTAAGGTTAGGGTACGAATTATGGTTATTTATTTTTTTTGTTTGTTAGGGTGGGCGGGACGAAACGCATTGGGGGCACCGTTTGTGGAGCACAACTTAGACATGCGTTTTATCGCACCATCACACGTGCGTTAAAATGCAACTGGGAGGTGCTGTATAGCGCGACTGAGCTTTGAATTATTTCACCGATCAGATACGGCTGGGAGTGCAGTGTTCTCCATGCATACACATTGACCAAGTTGACCAACCTCTAAGCCCCGGGGGACAAGATGAAACACGTCCAGGGGGGCATGGTTTGTGGAGCAGGGCTGTCTAAGGCCGTCCTAAACTTGTATTCACACTTCAGTCAGGCTGGGAGTGCAGCGTTCTCCATGCATACACATTGACCAACCTCTAGGAAGAAGTCCTGGTGGGTGGAACGAAATGCATTGAGGGGCAGCATGGTTTGTGGAGCAGAGCTGACCAAGGCCATCCTATACTTGTAGTCACACTTCAGTTGGACAAGGAGTGCAGCGTTCTCCATGCATACACATTGACCAAGTTGACCGACCTCTAAGACGAAGTCCCGGGGGGCGGGATGAAACACATTGGGGGGGCATGGTTTGTGGAGCAAAACCTGGATACGCGTTTTATCGCACCATAACACGTGCGTTAAAATGCAACTGAGAGATGCTGTGTAGCGCGACCGAACGCTTAATTATTTCACCGATCAGATATGGCTGGGGGTTCAGCGTTCTCCATAAATACACATTGACCAACGTTTAAACCCCGGGGGCGGGATGAAACACGTCAAGGCGGGCATGGTTTGTGGAGCAGGGCTATCTAAGGCCGTCCTAACCTTGTATTCACACTTCAGTTGGGCTGGGAGTACAGCGTTCTCCATGCATACACATTGACCAAGTTGACCAACCTCTAGGATGAAGTCCCGGTGGGCGGGACGAAACGCATCGGGAGGGGGCATGGTTTGTGGAGCAGAGCTGACCAAGGCCATCCTATACTTGTAGTCACACTTCAGTTGGGCAGGGAGTGCAGCGTTCTCCATGCATACACATGGATCAAGTTGACAAACCTCTAGGACGAAGTCCCAGTGGGCGGGACGAAACAAATTGGACACGTGTTTTATCACACCATAACAGGTGCATTAAAATGCAACTGGTAGGTGCTGTGTAGCGTGACCAAACGTTGAATTATTTCACCGATCAGGTACGGCTGGGAGTGCAGCGTTCTCCATGAATACACATTGACCAACCTTTAAGCCCTGGAGAGGCAGGATGAAACACATCAAGGGGGGGTATGGCTTGTGGAGCAGAGCTGACCAAGGCAATCCTATACTTGTAGTCACACTTCAGTCAGGCTGGGAGTGCAGCGTTCTCCATGCATACACATTGACCAAGTTGACCAACCTCTAGGACGAAGTCCTGGTGGGCGGGACGATACGCATTGGGGGGGCATGGTTTGTCGAGCAGAACCTGGATGCGCGTTTTATCACACCATGACACTTGCATTAAAATGCAACTGGGAGATGCTGTGTAGCGCAACCAAACGTTGAATTATTTCACGACCAGATACGGCTGGGGGCACAGCGTTCTCCATAAATACACAATGACCAAGCGGACCAACCTCAAAGCCCCGGGGGACGGGATGAAACACATCAAGGGGGGCATGGTTTGTGGAGCAGGGCTGTCTAAGGCCGTCCTAAGCTTGTAGTCATACATACCATCGAGCTGGGAGTGCAGCATTCTCCATGCATACACATTGATCAAGTTGACCAACCTCTAGGTCGAAGTCCCGATGGGCGGGCCCAAACGCATTCAGGGTGGGGGGCATGTTTTGTAGAGCAGAGCTGACCAAGGCCATCCTATACTCTTTGTTGTCACACTTCAGTCGGGCTGGGAGTACAGCGTTCTCCATTTATACACATTGACCAACCTCTAGGACGAAGTCCTGGTGGGCGGGACGAAACGCATTGGGGGGGCATGGTTTGTGGAGCAGAGCTGACCAAGGCCATCCTATACTCTTTGTTGTCACACTTCAGTCGGGCTGGGAGTACAGCGTTCTCCATTTATACACATTGACCAACCTCTAGGACGAAGTCCTGCTGGGCGGGACGAAACGCATTGGGGGGCATGGTTTGTGGAGCAGAGCTGACCAAGGCCATCCTATACTCTTTGTTGTCACACTTCAGTCAGGCTGGGAGTGCAGCGTTCTCCATGTATGCACATTAACCAACCTCTAGGACGAAGTCCTGGTGGGCGGGACGAAACACATTTGGGGGGCATTGTTTGTGGAGCAGAACCTGGATGCGAGTTTTATCACACCACAACACGTGTGTTAAAATGCAACTGGGAGATGCTGTGTAGCGCGACTGAACGTTGAATTAGCTCCTCGACCAGATACTGGTTACTATTGGTGGAAATATTGCCGCCATGAAAGTGCAATTCCGGTGGGGTTCAGCAGGTTGGCAGGTGATGGCGGGGTCACGCAGGGACAGCGGTAGGGGGGATGGTGAGTGTCAGCACACAGCTGGCCGCTCTTCACCGGGGTCAGGCTAGGAAACCGCGGTGACTAATCTCACCCCATGCCCCATTTCCTGCTGACTGCAGCTAAACGCCAGCAATGGCATTCTACACAGGAGATAAAAAAATTAAGAAAAAGAAAAAAAGGAACTCGTCTCTTTGTTTTGGAGATACGTTGCCATGGCAACAGCTGACAGCGTGATCACAGGCCGCGATACCCGGCTGGCACGTTTATTTTTTTTTTTCAGGTCAGCATCTCGTCCTTTGATAAGAGGCATCATTACCAGATGTGATGCCGAAAGAGCGCAAGAGCTGACGGCCGACCGACATGACAGGCAAGGTGATCCGCCAGGCGTCGTATGCCCCGGAGAACCGCGTCTATTCCGCAAACGCCTTTTAAGTCTGGATCAAAGACTTTCCTCCGCTGAAAGGAGCGAGGGCGGCGGGAATCCCAGAGGAAGGCGGAACGCGCCAGAAAAAACCGAAACATCGCTTACACCGTCCCCTCCCTTCTACTAGACGCCGAAAATAATATTAACAGCGAGAATTCAATTGTTACATTGTGTCCTCACCTGGAGAGCGGTGATGTCACTCCTGTATAATATATCTTATATCTGGAGAGCGGTGATGTCACTCCTGTATAATATATCTTATATCTGGAGAGCGGTGATGTCACTCCTGTATAATATAACTTATATCTGGAGAGCGGTGATGTCACTCCTGTATAATATATCTTATATCTGGAGAGCGGTGATGTCACTCCTGTATAATATAACTTATATCTGGAGAGCAGTGATGTCACTCCTGTATAATATATCTTATATCTGGAGAGCGGTGATGTCACTCCTGTATAATATATCTTATATCTGGAGAGCGGTGATGTTATTCCTGTACAATATATCTTATATCTGGAGAGCGGTGATGTCACTCCTGTACAATATAACTTATATCTGGAGAGCGGTGATGTCACTCCTGTATAATATATCTTATATCTGGAGAGTGGTGATGTCACTCCTGTATAATATATCTTATATCTGGAGAGCGGTGATGTCACTCCTGTATAATATATCTTATATCTGGAGAGCGGTGATGTCACTCCTGTATAATATAACTTCTATCTGGAGAGCGGTGATGTCACTCCTGTATAATATATCTTATATCTGGAGAGTGGTGATGTCACTCCTGTATAATATATCTTATATCTGGAGAGCGGTGATGTCACTCCTGTATAATATAACTTATATCTGGAGAGTGGTGATGTCACTCCTGTATAATATATCTTATATCTGGAGAGCGGTGATGTCACTCCTGTATAATATAACATATCTGGAGAGCGGTGATGTCACTCTGTATAATATATCTTATATCTGGAGAGCGGTGATGTCACTCCTGTATAATATAACTTATATCTGGAGAGCGGTGATGTCACTCCTGTAAAATATAACTTATATCTGGAGAGCGGTGATGTCACTCCTGTATAATATAACTTATATCTGGAGAGCGGTGATGTCACGGTCAGCTCCCACTCTCGGGCCCCGGGGCCCCTCTCACTCATTATTCCCCTTTCAGAAGAGAACAGAATTTTTACTTCTTCCTTTCGGCCAGAATTGTGGAAGTTGTTGCCAAACATGAGATTGGAGCCATGTGTCGGGGGAGGAGTAGATGGAGGACGGCGGTTGTGGGAAGATGGTGAAGCTCTAATGAGGTCTCTGGGGCCGTGTCGGAGGAGAGGACACAATGGGGGTCCTGGATTTTGTCCAGTGTTTGGCGACGAGTGAGGGTCAGGTGATCGGCTTTGGCGCTGCGGCATTGTGTGCTCTATCTGGTGCCATGGATAGCATTCTGGAGTTTATAAAAAACTGTTTGTGTCACAGGGACAGGAAGTGAGAAAAATCTTCCCAATGGGGTCACATAGAGAAAACAGAACAGAATTTGTACGCCATCCTATCAATAACAGTAAAAAGTTTCATTTGTCAAAACGATTATTCAAATCTCCTATGTGATCTGCGGATATTAACACATCAACGTCCTGAACACACAGCTAACGCTGTAAGGGGCAGTTCGCACCACATGCAGTCCAGTGCCATTTTTTTCCTGCATCAAAAAAATGCATGGGTAGTAGGTTATATGGTTTTCAATGGCATGGTTCACACCAGTGCATTCCAGTTCCAGGAAAAAAAATAGAACATGCTGCATTTTCCCTGCACTGGATTGTACTGGAACGCTTTTAACCACTTGTCGAACAGCTCCTGCATTTTTACTGCGGCAGGTTGGCTCGTACAGGCAAATCGATGTAGATCTACGTCGCTTGCCTGGGAGGAGCTAAGGGGAGAACATGCGCCGCTGGCGGCGCGCTCCCGCCACCGATCGTTAGTGGGGAAGCTGATGCGGGTGTCAGGTGGCACCGATTGCCGCCTGACACCCGCGATCGCTCCCCGCTGAGAGAGAAGAACGGTCGGATGTTGTAAACACAGCCGAACATTCTTCTCCCTGGAATGATCACAGAGCGCCTGTGATCCTTCTATATAGGACCACCGGTCTCTATGATCATTTCACAAGTCCCTCCCCCATAAAGTTAGAAAACACTCCCTAGGCTCACACTTCACCCTTTGATCACCCCTGAGTAAACCCCTTCCCTGCCAGTGTCATTATTACAGTGACAGTGCATATTTTTAGCACTGATTACTGTAGTAATATCACTGGTACCCCCAAAAGTGTAAAAAATGTCAGTTAGGGGTCCGATCTGTCCACCGCAATGTTGCATTCCCGCAAAAAAAAAAAAAAAAAAAAAAAAAAAAATCGCAGATCGCCACCATTACTAGTAAACAATAAAAGAAAGCTCTATTTGTGGGGGGGGGGGGGGGGGGGACATCAATTTTATTTGGGTACAGCGTAGCACGACCGCGCAATTGTCCTTTAAAGTAATGCAGTGCCGAATCGCAAAATAGGGCCTGGCCATTAAGGGGACAAATCCTTCCGGTCTTAAAGTGGTTAAACGAATCAAAAACGCACCGAAACGCACTGGAACACACATCATTATTTCAGGTTAAAACAAAAAGAGTGTAGGGGGGGGGGGATAATCCACTGGACTGAACGCACCAAAAACACACTTTTTTACCAAAAATATGTAGCAGAAAACAAATTGGCCTAAAATATTTAAAAAAATTTAGATTTTTTAATTTTTTTTTTTGGGAATGTTATATAGCAGAATGTGAAAAATATTGTTTCTTTTTTTGTTTATAGCGCAAAAAATTAAAAAAAAAAAAAAAAAAAAATCACAGAGGCGATGAAATACCACCAAAAGAAAGCTCTATTTGTGGGAAAAAAAGGACATCAATTTAATTTGGGTACAGCGCCGCACAACCGCGCATTTGTCCGTTAAAGTAACGCAGTGCCGAATCGCAAAATAAGGCCTGGTCATTAAGAGGGCAAATCCTTCCGGTCTTAAAGTGGTTAAACGAATCAAAAACGCACCGAAAAGCACTGGAACACACATCATTATTTCAGGTTAAGAGTGTGGGGGGGAATAATCCACTGGACTGCATCGAAAACGCACCAAAATCACTTTTTTACCAAAAATATGTAGCAGAAAACAACCTGGCCGAAAATGTTAAAAAATTTTAATTTAATTTTGTTTTCAGAATTGTCGCTCTTTTTTTTTTTTTTTTTTTTTTTTGCGCTATAAACAAAAAAAGAAAGAAAAAAAAAAAAAAATCGCAGATCGCCGCTATTACTAGTAAAAAAAAAAAACATTAAAAATGACATAAATCTTTCCTGTAGTTAGTAAACGCAATAACTTTTGCGCAAACCAATCAAAATACGCTTATTGCGATTTTTTTTTACCAAAAATATGTAGCAGAAAACAAATTGGCCTAAAATGTTTAAAAAAATTTAGATTTTTTTATTTTTTTGGGGGAATGTCATATAGCAGAATGTGAAAAATTGTTTTTTTTTTTTTTTTAGAATTGTTGCTCTTTTTTTGTTTATAGCGCAAAAAAAATAAAAATAAAATAAAAATCGCAGAGGTGATCAAATACCACCAAAAGAAAGCTCTGTTTGTGGGGAAAAAAAGGACGTCCATTTTATTTGGGTACAGCGTCACACAACCGCGCAATTGCCCGTTAAATTAACGCAGTGCTGAATCGCAAAATATGGCCTGGTCATTAAGGGGGCAAATCCTTCCGGTCCAGAAGTAGTTAAATAAGGACATGTGTCTTCCAGTGCATTTTTGATGCGTTTTGCAGTGTTCCAGTACAGTCCAGTGCAGGGAAAATGCAGCATGTTCTACTTTTTTTTCCTGGAACTGCAAGCACTGGTGTGAACGATGCGATTGAAAATCATCTAAACTACTATCCATGCGTTTTTTATGCAGAAAAAAAAAACGCACTGGACTGCATGTGGTGTGAACTGGCCCCTAAAGATTTATTACAATATCATCATTCATATAAGAGAAGGACATTTTTTTTTTTTTTGATGACAAGCGAAGAGTGCAGCACAATCCGATCAGCGAGTCGGAATTCTTTATGCAGAACACAAATGTCACCATTGTGGCCGACCTCCGAGTCCTCATTTTCAATGAAGCGAAATCCTGCCTTCGAGGGCCGACCGCGGTTTTTGTAAATGCCGAATAAAGCGACCGCCGGCGGGGCTTCCGAGCGAATGTTGGGAATTGCGTGATTAGGGACAGAATGCTCCCTAATTATATATTTATACATTTTTTACCGGGAAGCATCGGAGTTCAGAGAGGGTCGGTGAGAAATTCTGCGATCGTTTCTCCGCATTACGGCAGCGCTTAAAAGATTTCAACAATTTATATGTAGCATATGTAGGTAGGTGCTAGTGAGGACATAGCTCGGTTTGGAGGGGGGGTGAGTGTAGCACCCTCCTAGGTAGGTGCTAGTGAGGACATAGCTCGGTTTGGAGGGGGGGTGAGTGTAGCACCCTCCTAGTTAGGTGCTAGTGAGGACATGGCTCGGTTTGGTGGGGGGGGGGGGCGAGTGTAGCACCCTCCTAGGTAGGTGCTAGTGAGGACATGGCTCGGTTTGGTGGGGGGGTGAGTGTAGCACCCTCCTAGGTAGGTGCTAGTGAGGACATGGCTCGGTTTGGCGGGGGGTGGGGGGGTGAGTGTAGCACCCTCCTAGGTAGGTGCTAGTGAGGACATGGCTCGGTTTGGAGGGGGGGTGAGTGTAGCACCCTCCTAGGTAGGTGCTAGTGAGGACATGGCTCGGTTTGGTTGGGGGGGGGGGGTGAGTGTAGCACCCTCCTAGGTAGGTGCTAGTGAGGACATGGCTCGGTTTGGCGGGGGGTGGGGGGGTGAGTGTAGCACCCTCCTAGGTAGGTGCTAGTGAGGACATGGCTCAGTTTGGAGGGGGGGGGTGAGTGTAGTACCCTCCTAGGTAGGTGCTAGTGAGGACATGGCTCGGTTTGGTTGGGGGGGGGGGTGAGTGTAGCACCCTCCTAGGTAGGTGCTAGTGAGAAAGTATAGTTTTTGGCTCTGTCTGCCTATCAGAGGAGCAGAAGGGAAATCTCTATTGCTTTCTGCCTACCAGAGAGCAGGATCTGTGAGTTAGGTCTGCTCAGTGTGCAATTCATTGAGTCTAGAGGAGTGTTTCACGCTGGTCCAATAGGGAGCCATGTTGGACAGTGGGAGGACACCTGACCAATGGACACATAGGTTTTAATACAGTCCTGGTGATTGTTAGAGGGCAGGTCGCCTTGGTGCATTCTGGGATACTGTATAAAAGCCATGTGCTGTGGGCAGGGCCGGGACAATGGGTAGGCAGGAGGGGCAGTTGCCCTGGGTGCAATGGTTTATTGCAGGGATGGGGGGGGGGGGGCGCCTTGACCCTAACCCTAAGGGAAGGGGGGGCACAGTTTGGCATCCTTGCCCTGGGCGCTGGATGACCTTGTCTCAGCACTGGCTGCGGGGTCTTTGGCTGGTGAGCAGAGTCCCGGAGGGAGGGTGGCGGCTGCTGCCTCCTCCTCCTCTGTAGCATTGGCAAGTGGTCACAGTCGGTCGGCCTGGGGACTGGAGCTGAACCCAGGGTCCAGGAAAACTGAGTTGGGAGACACTGGAGACCCTAGAAAAACAGTATCGTGAGTACAGGCGACCAAGTCAAGGGGTCTGACCTGAGGGGGGCCACCCCAAAAGTAGGATAGTCAGTGGATGGGTGCCAGCAGCTGGGAAAGGGGATACTAGGAGAGTGTCCCGAAGATAAATGTAGTTCACCAAGTCTTCTGGCAAGAGATTTAAAAATCCAAGTCTACCTAAGTGGCAAGGTGGATCAGCAGCCTGGCTGCATCAGCATAGAGGAGTCCTCATATTTTGTGAATAGTTAATCTGGAGTATCCCGCTCTTCCCTTCTCCCATCCCTATTAAAAATAAAACACCAAAAACAACTACAAACCTCTGGACTGATCATTGGCTGAGCCAAGAAGTAAAGTAACCCAGGGGGACCCGAAAGTGTAATATCCAGCAGTCCTCAAGGGGGCAGTGCTACATATAAAAATTCTGGGGGAGATCTACTAAAACAGGAGAGTGAAAATTCTGATGCCGCTGTGCACAGAAACCAATCAGCTTCCAGGTTTAAAGGCTCCGATCACACTTGCGCGACTCCAAAGTCCACTGCGACTTTGATGTAGCTTTGGATGGGTGCGACTTTGGCTGTTGGCTTTGACTGTTGCACAACAGTCACATTCATTACAATAGCCCAGAGATATGCAAACTCTGGCCATCCAGCTGTTGCAAAACTACAAGTCCCATCATGCCTCTGCCTCTGAGTGTCATGCTTGTGGCTGTCAGAGTCTTGCTATGCCTCATGGGACTTGTAGTTCTGCAACATCTGGAGAGCCACAGTTTGCATATTCCTGCATGATTAGCCCCTTAACGCCGGTGCCTCCTGGCCCTTTAACCTCTTCCGGACGCCCGCTGTGTATTTACGTCGCTACTTTGATATTAATTACGGAGATAGCTGCCATAACCATGCTTTATTTTGAAACGGCGGGCGGTCCGCTTTAACATAAAGGTGGTCTCAGCGGCATCCCTTTTATGGGCAGCGGAAGAGGTGCCCATCGCCCATAACTCTTCTGGGAAGACTGTCCACAAGGTTTAGGGGTGTGTCTATGGGAATGTTTGACCATTCTTCCAGAAGCGCATTTGTGAGGTCAGGCCCAAGCAACAATGGACCCGCCCCGGCAACAATGGACCCACCCCGGCAACAATAGACCCGCCCCGGCAACAATAGACCCGCCCTGGCAACAATAGACCCGCCCTGGCAACAATAGACCCGCCCCAGCAACAATAGACATGCCCCGGCAACAATGGACCCGCCCCGGCAACAATGGACCCGCCCCGGCAACAATGGACCCGCCCCGGCAACAATGGACCCGCCCCGGCAACAATAGACATGCCCCGGCAACAATAGACATGCCCCGGCAACAATAGACATGCCCCGGCAACAATGGACCCGCCCCGGCAACAATGGACCCGCCCCAGCAACAATGGACCCGCCCCAGCAACAATGGACCCGCCCCAGCAACAATGGAACCCCCAGCAACAATAGATATGCCCCGGCAACAATAGACCCGCCCCGGCAACAATGGATCCGCCCCGGCAACAATGAATCCGCCCCGGCAACAATGGATCCGCCCCGGCAACAATGGATCCGCCCCAGCAACAATGAATCCGCCCCAGCAACAATGAATCCGCCCCAGCAACAATGAATCCGCCCCAGCAACAATGGAACCCCCAGCAACATTGGACTCCCAACAGCGAGCTTAAATAGACCCCTCCTTCAGCAGTAGATCCCTCCCAGCAATGATTGACCTTCCAGCAACATAAGACCCATCCCACCATCATCAATAGACCCTCCAGCATCTCTTGCCACATTCCGGTGACGGAAATGCGTTCCCCCGCAAGGAAGAGAAGGGTAGAGTGGTCACATGATCTACACTAAGAAGAACCATTGGTGGAAAACCCTCAGCTGAATGTGCCAACCAATGATAGAACCCCGGCTGACAACGTACGCTTTTTGCAGGCAGAAGTAGGCAGGGAGAGAGCGAAAAAGTAAAAAACAGCTAAAAAAAAGTAAATAAAAGTATGGATTTCCACATTAAATCCAAAGAGGTAAATGGATCTCAAGTTCATGAGGGCAAAGTCCAACTTGTTCTCCTTGGGGAGATTCACGTCACACTTCCTGTCCCAGTGACACCAGAACAACAAATAGACATTACATGTGTCACTGTGATGGGAAGACACAAATAACAAAAATATAACTGTTACTCTAACCTCTTTCCTCCCCTCCAAGCTTAAAAAAAAAAAAAATGTCCTATCTAGAAGATTCCATCACTTCCTGTCCATGTGACTACCTATCATCAGGACAGGAAGTGAGGGCAAATCTTCCCAGGATGAGGTGTAGACCAGACAACATTGTAACCTTTACCACTTATTTACAGGACAAAGTTTTATATGTTTTGGATGTTTATGACTCACAGAAAACACGTTTCAGGGCGGAGCAGCTCTTGCTGAACACAACAGAGGGCTTAGCTGTGCTGAACACGATGTCATTTTTGGGAAATCTTGTGACTAAATCCACTAATAACCAAACAGGACAACGCGGTCCGTCAGCTGAGCGCTCACTCCGTCCGGGAAAAGAGGCTTTCATTCCGAGTCTGGAACTTCTGTACGGCTTTATTATACGGCATGGAAAAAAAACAAACAGAATCAGAGACACCCATAGAGATCCAGCCAGGGAACAAGACACAGCCGGGGGATCCACTCAGAGATCCAGCCAGGGAATAAGGCAAAGCCGGGGGATCTACTCATAGAGATCCAGCCAGGGTTACAGACAAGGCCGGGGAATCCGCTCATGGGGATCCAGCCAGGGCTTCAGACAAGGCTGCAGGGATCTGCTCATGAAGATCCATCCAGGGCTACAAACAGGGTAGGGGGATCTGCTCAGAGATCCAGCCAAGGCTACAGACAAGGCTAGGGATCTGCTCAAAGATCCAGCCAGGGCTACAGACAAGCCCAGGGGATCCACTCAGAGATCCTGCCAGGGAATAAGGCAAAGACAGGGGATCTGCTCTTAGAGATCCAGCCAGGGCTACAGACAAGGCCGGGGAATCCGCTCATGGGGATCCAGTCAGGGCTTCAGACAAGGCTGGGGGGATCTACTCATGAAGATCCATCCAGGGCTTCAAACAAGGCAGGGTGATCCACTCAGAGATCCAGCCAGGGCTACAGACAAAGCCAGAGATCTGTTTAAAGATCCAGCCAGGGCTATAGACAAGGCCGGGGGATCCGCTCATGGGGATCCAGCCAGGGCTTCAGACAAGGCGAGGGGGGATCTACTCATGAAGATCCATCCAGGGCTTCAAACAAGGCAAGGGGATCTGCTCATAGAGATCCAGCCAAGGCTACAGACAAGGCTAGGGATCTGCTCAAAGATCCAGCCAGGGCTACAGACAAGCCCAGGGAATCCTCTCAGAGCTCCAGCCCGGGCTACAGACAAGGCCAGAGATCTGCTCAAAGAGATCCAGTCAGGGCTACAGACAAGGCCGGAGGATTTGCTTATTGAGCTCCAGCCAGGGCTGCAGACAAGGTCAGGGGATCCGCTCATAGAGCTCCAGCCAAGGCTGGGGGATCTGCTCAAAAATCCAACCAGGGCTACAGACAAGGCCGGGGGATCCACTCATAGAGCTCCAGCCAGGTCTACAGACAAGGCCGGGGGATCCGCTCATAGAGCTCCAGCCAGGTCTACAGACAAGGCCGGGGGATCTGCTCGTAGAGCTCCAGCCAGGTTTACAGACAAGGGCCATGGAAGATCCAGTCAAGAAGAAAGACACGGTCAGGATCTGCTCATAGAGATCCATGGAGTAACCAGTCATGGTTCCATCTTCTCACATCTCTCCGATGTCTCATCTACAGTTTCTGAAAGCTTGAAATGGAAAAGCTTTATAATTTTGTTCTCCATAAAGGGAACATGTTGGGGGAGAATTGTGGGAAAGAAAAAAAAATGTACTGCCCTCGGCACTCAGCCAGCCGTGAGGAGCCCTTAGAAATGTAGGATCTGCGATTCTAAAAGTGCAGTCATTGTGGCCGTCATGCCCAGTCCTCACTTCACTAATTGAGGCAATCAGCAAGCACCAGCCAGGGGTTCTATTTATGAAATTAACTCACAAGACAATCAACTTACCTGGGGTGACCTCCTCCATCCCACGCTCCTCCCGACTCCACCCACAGTCACATGTCACTGCCCACCACTCCTGTCACCTCCACCAATGTGTGCTGCTCCCCCTGCCACCTCTTACTGCTGATCCTGCCTCTGCACTCCACCTATTCCCACCACTTTCCCAACCACCACCACCACCACCTTTCACTTCTTCCGATTACTCCTACTACCTCATACCAATTCCTGCTGCTCCCTCGGCCACCTCCTGCTTCTAATTCTGCCCCTGCACACTGCTCCTCCCAAAATTTCCCATTACTCCTCTTATTACATTTCACTGCTCCTCCTACCACCCCCACTGCCACACCACTGCCTGCTGTTCCCTCTGCCACCTCCTACTGGTATTCCTGTCTCTGCCCACTACTGCTCCCACCACTTACCACTTCTAACCCTACTGTCTTTCACTCTCCTCCTGTCTCCTCCCAATGCCCATACAACCACCTCCCATTACTCATCCCACCACTGCTTGCTGCTCCCACTGCTCACTTTACCAACTCCCACCCTACCTCCTCCCACCGCTCATCCTACCACCTCCCACCCTACCAATATTCACTCTACTACTTCCCACTGCTCACCCTACCATCTCCCACCACTCAGCTTACCACCTTCCACCCTACCACCTCCCACCATTCACGCTATCTCCTCCCACCGGCCACCACTCACCCTACCACCTCCCACCGCTCACCCTACCATTTCCCACCACTTACCCTACCATCTCCCACCGCTCACCCTACCATTTCCCACCACTTACTCTACAACTTCCCACTGCTCACCCTACCACCTCCCACCGCTCACCCTACCATTTCCCACCAATCACCCTACCACCTCCCACCGCTCACCCTACCATTTCCCACCACTTACTCTGCTACTTCTCACTGCTTACCCTACCATTTCCCACCGCTTACTTTACAACTTCTCACTGCTCACCCTACCAGCTCCAACCGCTCACCCTACCACCTCCCACCACTCACCCTACCATTTCCCACCACTTACTCTACTACTTCTCACTGCTTACCCTACCATCTCCCACCGCTCACCTTACCACCTTTCACTGCTTACCCTACCAATTCCCACAGCTCACCCTACTACTTCCCCCTGCTCACCCTACCACTTCCTACCGCTCAACCTATCCCCTCCCACCACTCACCTTCCACCCTACAACCTCCCACTGCTCACCCTACCACTTCCCACTGCTTACACTACCACCTCCCACACTACCTCCTCCCATTGCTCACCCTACTACTTACCACCTTCCAACGCTCACCCTACCATCTCCCTTCGCTCACCATACCATCTCCCACCACTCACCCTACCACCTCCCATCACTTGCATACCACCTCCCACCACCTCCAATGGCTCACCCTACCACCTCTCCACCGTTCACCCTACAGCCCCTCACCCTACCAGCTCCCACGACTCGTCCCACCACTTGCTCCCATTGCTCTTCTCACTGCCATCTACTGCTCACCTTACCACCTTCCACTGCTCTTCCCATTAGCTCCCAATTTGCCTCCCACCCCCTCCCAATGCTCCACTGCTCTGAGGGTTTTGAATCTCAGACATATATATCAATGTACAGTGAGCTCATCAGATGACTTCCTGTTCTGTGTCAGTGACTCATTAGGTAATGAAGCCAAGGATGAAGACGATAAACCCTCCATAATACTGCAATGGCCGCTTCCACATTTTCATCCTGACTGGTCTCCTTTAAGGGAGACCCCACACTCTTCATATCATTCTTGTTTGGTGAAGGTAGATTTTACTCCTCTCAGAAAACATTCCCACCACTGAGCCGTTCTTATAGAGGTGACATCTCTGAGGACCTTCCCTCCGTCACAGACCTTCACCCAGCTGACATGACATCTCAGCGGGCGGTCGGCACAACTGACACTGCGCAGAAGAGCCCAGTGAAATGTGACGGAATCCAACCGCGCGCCTGTACAGGGCGACAATGACATTTTACGGGTCACTCCACCCAATACTGACATTTGTTACAGCAGACGTTGGCAGAATGGAATTACCTGTTGGCTTCTTGGGGTTGAATTTCAAGAATCTTCATCTGTGTTCACAGAGTCTGACTCCCCCCCCCCCCCCCCACACTCTCCAGAGAACAAAATCAAATACCCAGTGCCGGAGTAAGGTCTCCTAGAGCCCAGGTCGAAAATGCCCAACAACCCCCCCCCCACAAGACAGTTTGAGCATTATGTGTCAACGAAAATCCCCCCACCACAAAAAAAAAAATGTGGGCAATATTCTGCGTCATTACCTTCTGAGCATAAAATTCCCTCTCCTCCTAGTACAAATCCACCCCCCCCCTGCTTAATTACCCCCTTCCAACACAAATCTATGCCCCCTTCAGCCCCCAAATCTACCAAGCACAAATGCCCCCCCTCAAAAAAAAAAGTCACCCCTCCTAGCACAAATCCTCCCTCCCCAGTACACACTCTTCCCCCCTATTCCAAACCCCCTGCTATCACAAATACCCCCCCCCCCTTCTATCACAAATGTCCCCCAATCATCCCTACTAGCACAAACCACCCCCCCCCCAAAAAAAAATTCTTCTAGCACAAATCCCCTTCCTCCTCTACTAGATCATCTCTTCTAGCACACCCCCCCCCCAAAAATCGATCCCCTAGCACAAATCCTCTCCCCCCCCCACCCCCCTCCCAACACAAATCTCCCTGAATCACCACTTCTAGCACGCACACCCAATTCTACCCTCCAAGAGCAATTTTACCCCCTGCTGCCCTCCAAATTCCTCCACCCAGCACAAATTCACATCCCCCTTAATCACCTCGCCGTGCCCCCCACCTCACATGAAATCACAGTGCCCAGGTCATCCACCCGTCAATCTCAATCTAGTGTGAAAAGCGCCCAATCACAATCCTTGTTTCATTTCCAAACTAGGGCAGCAGATATGACATGTGGAAGTTTACTGGTTCTTACGGCAAAAATAAATTTTTATGTTACATACAAAAATGATTTTTTATTATCCCCCCCCCCCTAGTCTTTTCTCCCTTTATCCCCCCCACACCACCATCTAGTCTTCCCTCCCTTGACCCCCCCCCCACCATCTAGTCTGTTCTACCTTTTACTCCCCCCTCCCCATGCCATCAATCTTTTCCCCCTTTATCCCCCCACATCTATTCTTCTCTCTCCCCCCCCCCCCCACGCCACCACCTAGTCTTCTCTCCCTTTGCCCCCCCCCCCCCAACACACACACATCTAGGCTTTACCCTTCTTATCCCCCCCTTTCCATAACACTCCCCCCCCCATGTAGGTTTCTGTTAACCAACCCCCCTCCCCCTTTCAAGACTTCTCTCCCTTAACCCCCCACCCCACCCAGTCCTCTAGGCTTCCCTCTCTTCATTTCTTCGTACCAAACCCCCCCCCCCTCACACACACAAACAGTTCCCTACCTCCCTTCTCTTACTGCCCCCCCCACCCCCTTCTATCTTTATTCCACCCCCCCCCCCCTCTTTTTTGTCTCATTTTTTCTTGTGGCCCGGGAGGGATCATCTCCCAGAATTAGACGACATTTACCATCTCAGAAATCCTCGCACACGTTCAGGTGACAGTTATGCTGGCTCTGAAAAATCTCCCCAATCCTCCAGATCAGCTGTAAGACCGCCGATTCGCAGATTTCAGAGTCAAAAAGGAAATCGGCTTCATAAATATGGAGAAGGTAGAGAGCCCGGCGGACAGATCTATGGGCCGGCTTAATGGGAGCGCACGGCTCTCATACATTCCATACTGAGGGATTATACAGGGAATATCACCAACAGCCAACACTCCACTAACATATATATATATATATATATATATATATATATATATATATATATATACACATACATATATACACACACACACATACATACACACACACACATACAGTATCTCACAAAAGTGAGTACACCCCTCAGATTTGTGTAAATATTTTATTCTATCTTTTCATGTGACAACACTGAAGAAATGACACTTTGCTACAATGTAAAGTAGTGAGTGTACAGCTTGTATAACAGTGTAAATTTACTGTCCCCTCAAAATAACTCAACACACAGCCATTAATGTCTAAACCGCTGGCAACAAAAGTGAGTACACCCCTAAGTGACAATGTCCAAATTGGGGCAATTAGCCATTTTCCCTCCCCGTTGTTATGTGACTCCTTAGTGTCTCAGGTGTGAATGGGGAGCAGGTGTGTTACGTTTGGTGTTATCGCTCTCACTCTCTCATACTGGTCATTGGAAGTTCAACATGGCACCTCATGGCAAAGAACTCTCTGAGGATCTGAAAAAAAAGAATTGTTGCTCTACATAAAGATGGCCTAGGCTATAAGAAGATTGCCAAGACCCTGAAACTGAGCTGCAGCACGGTGGCCAAGACCATACAGCAGTTTAACAGGACAGGTTCCACGTAGAACAGGCTTCGCCATGGTCGACCAAAGCAGTTGAGTGCACGTGCTCAGCGTCATATCCAGAGGTTGTCTTTGGGAAATTGATGTATAAGTGCTGCCAGCATTGCTGCAGAGGTTGAAGGGGTGGGGGAGGGGTCAGCCTGTTAGTGCTCAGACCATACGCCGCACACTGCATCAAATTGGTCTGCATGGCTGTCGTCCCAGAAGGAAGCCTCTTCTAAAGATGATGCACAAGAAAGCCCGCAAACAGTTTGCTGAAGACAAACGGACTAAGGACATGGATTACTGGAACCATCTCCTGTGGTCTGATGAGACCAAGATAAACTTATTTGGTTCAGATGGTGTCAAGCGTGTTTGGCGACAACCAGGTGAGGAGTACAAAGACAAGTATGTCTTCCTACAGTCAGGCATGGTGGTGGGAGTGTCATGGTCTGGGGCTGCATGAGTGCTGCTGGCACTGGGGAGCTACAGTTCATTGAGGGAACCATGAATGCCAACATGTACTGTGACATACTGAAGCAGAGCATGATCTCCTCCCTTCAGAGACTGGGCCACAGGGCAGTATTCCAACATAACGACCCCAAACACCTCCAAGATGACCACTGCCTTGCAAAAGAAGCTGAGGGTAAAGGTGATGGACTGGCCAAGCATGTCTCCAGACCTAAACCCTATTGAGCATCTGTGGAGCATCCTCAAATGGAAGGTGGAGGAGCGCAAGGTCTCTAAGGAGCATAAAATTGGCCAAAATGTCTTGGTATGCTGACGCCTTAAGAGTTCCCTTCACTGGAACTAAGGGGGCCAAGACCAACCCCTGAAAGACAACCTCACACCATAATCCCCCCTCCACAAAATGATTTGGACCAGTGCACAAAGCAACGTCCATAAAGACATGGATGAGCGAGTTTGAGGTGGAGGAACTTGACTGTCCTGCCCAAAGTCTTGACCTCAACCCGATAGAACACCTTTGGAATGAACTGTGAGCCAGGCCTTCTTGTCCATATCAGTGCCTGACCTCACAAATGCGCTTCTGGAAGAATGGTCAAACATTCCCATAGACACTCCTAAACCTTGTGGACGGCCTTCCTAGAAGAGTTGAAGCTGTTATAGCTGCAAAGGGTGGGCCAACTCAATACTGAACCCTACGGACTAAGACTGGGATGTCATTAAAGTTCATGTGTGTATAAAGGCAGGCGTCCCAATACTTTTGGTAATATAGTGTATTTATCTATCTTTGATTGTTCTCTGGGACTTTTCCACATATTGCAACTTCCTCTTCCTTTCATCTCTTGGCCACCGCTTGCAGCAGATCTGTATCCTGTGAGATGGACCAGAAGGCAGACGTAGTAGACATACACCATCCAATTTCCATTATGTACAATATACACGTGTATACATGTCCCTCTATGTGTATCTAAGGGCACACAACACTAGTAGAGTCCACTGCGTCCATCCATGAAGGTCTACACTGCTGGGACAGGTCATCAGCTGAACCCTAGGGGGCCCCCTCTTTATAGCGGAGTCCAGAGGTGTCATTTTTTTCATATTCCCATCTTCATATCCTTACAATTAGTTGATCACTGTCCTTAGACTTTGATCACCTGGCATAAGAACACTGTACAGTCATGGCACAGAGGGTCTGTTGGCAGTACAGCTAGGGTTGCCACCTCATCCCTTTAATCCAGGACACATATTAACACCTTCCCGACCACCCGCCGCATATTTACTGCGGCAGGCTTTCTCTCCTGCGTGAACTGATGTAGCCCTACCCCGGTCGCTCACATGGTGCTGGGGGGCGAATACCCGCGGGGATGCTGATCCACGGGGCTGGCGGCCACGATTGCCGCTGAGAAAGAACGGTCAGCTGTTGTAAGCAAAGCCGACCGTTGTTCTCTCTGGAATGATCACAGGGGCCTGTGATCCTTATATATAGGATCACAGGTCTCTATGGCCATTTCACAAGTCCCTCCCTAAAAAGTTAGTAAACACTCCCTAGGCTCACACTTAGCCCTTTAATCACCCCTGGGTTAACCCCTTCCCTGCCAGTGTTAATACAGTAACAGTGCATATTTTTAGCACTGATTACTGTAGTAATGTCACTGGTCCCCCCCCCCCCCCAAAGTTTAAAAAATGTCAGTTAGGGGTCCGATCTGTCCGCTGCAATGTCGCAGTCCCGCTAAAAATGGCAGATCGCCGCCATTACTAGTATAAAAAAATTAAATAATAATGACAAACCTTTCCCCTAGTTTGTAGACGCGATAACTTTTGCGCAAACCAATCAAAATACGCTTATTGCGATTTTTCTTTACCAAATATATGGAGGAGAAAACAAATTGTCCTAAAATTATGAAAAATCACCAGTATATCCCAAGCATGTGGCTTGTTATATATAACAAGCTTTAAAGCCCTTTGATACAGACGCAGGAAATCAAATCTCTCCATTTACATACCCCTGAAGAAAGGCACTCTTGCCTGAAATGCGTTGGGTTGGAGGATTTCTACATGCTTGTTATATACTGGTGATTCACACCGTATACCATTACACACTCTTTGTGTTTTTACGTTTATACCCAAGGTTTCATACCTATGTATTCTAATGTATGTTTTCATAGGTGTGCGCAGCCTATTGCATTAGGGTGTGCACCCCAAAGCTCAAACATGTGTGTGGTGTGTGTTTGTGTATATACAATATATATATATATATATATACACACTGTTATAAATAAATGAGAACAAACATTTTATAATTTATAAAAACATGGATGGTGTCAGTAGGGCAGTGGGCCCTGCACAATAGGGGGAATCTGCACTGCACTGGGTGATTAGGGTGTGCCCAGGCACACCCGGCACACCCCTTGCGCACGCCTATGTATGTTTTGTATTACATTGTGTTTTTTGTCATATCTCTTGTATAGTTTGATCCAATAATCTATTCTATAGGTTATTAATAAATATATACTTTTTACTCATTTTGAAAGTGTGGTTGCCTATATAGTCCCATCCCCAGGGGGAATTTGTTTTTTTTTTTTGCAGCATTTAAGCCCCGGTTCACACTTATGCGAGTGCGGGAAGGCTGCGAATCCGCAGCCTGTTCCCGCATCGCACACGCACCCCGGCAGTTAACACTGCCATATGCGATACGCTGGGGGTGTCAATGTAATCTTAACGACACCCCCAGTTTGATCGCATATCGCAGTGCGATCGTGCAGTTCGCACAGGATCGGATCGCACAAGTGTGAACCGCTGTGCGATCCGATCCTGATGCGGCTTCCAAAAAGGGTCCCTGTGCGTGTTTGCTGCGGCTGCGGGGCGAATTTAGCCATACAAAGTGTATGGCTAAACTCGCACCGCACAGCCGATCGCATGTAATGAAGGAGCAGTGCGCTCCGACATTACATGCGAACCCGGCACTCGCACAAGTGTGAACCGGGGCTTAGGGACGATGGCAACCCACATTACGTGCCGGTTCAGAGATCGCATTTAATTCGGAGCGCACTGCTCCTAAAATTACATGCGATCCCTGTGCGGTGCAAATTCAGCCATACATTTTGTATGGCTGAATTCGCACCGCAATCGCACTAAAACACGCACAGGACCCTTTTTTTGGTCCGCAGAGAATTGGATCGCATGGTGGTTCGCACTAGTGCGATCCGATTCTGTGCGAACTTGCAGATCGCATTGCGGTATGCAATCTGATCTGGGGGTGTCGTTCACTTTTAATTGACACCCCCAGCGTATCGCATATGGCAGTGTGAACTGCCAGGGGTGCGGATGCGATGCGGGAACACGCTGTATATTCGCAGCATTCCTGCATCGCACAAATGTGAACCGGCACTCAGGGTTTCCTATAACCGGGGATTCACTACATTAAGTCCCCATTCACACTAGCGCGACTTGTCAGGCGACTTGGTCGCCATAGTCGCCTGCCATAGATTAGCACAGGACCCGTTCTAATAGGAGCGACACAAGTCCCTCCGACTTAGAAAAAGGGTCCTGTACTACTTTGGGGCGACCTGGAGGCGACCTGCATTGACTTCAATGATATGAAGACTGTGCATGTCGCGCCGCATGCACCGTGACTTCACAGGTCGCCCCAGCAAGTAGCGTCGCCCCTGTGTGAATGGAGTCTTCTGCACCACAGAAGACAAAGCCAAATAATATTAATAATAATAATGGATTCGGAGCCTCTGACCAGAATCCCTCCTGGCTCACCAAGGTGAAGATGGCGTTCCTCCAGCGTTATCGGTACTTACCGGATTGTCGCTCAGCTCCCTCTGCCGCGCCTTGTCGCAGCTCCGACCGCCACTTCCAGCTACTGAGAGTAAATAATATCAATGCTCCAAATATAGGAGGAAGAGGGAAATATATGACAGCGAGCTCTGAGGTCACTGTATTGAGCAATTGCTATGACTCCTGTGCCCGATACTTCCTGCCACCCGTCATTCACACATTTCATTCACCCACAGCGTCTTACTGAACCCCCCCGACCTCTGTCTGGTCAGACGATTAGATCATACGGGGGGCACAATGCTGCAGATGGGCTCCAGCAGACACTCGGGGGTCGCCATTTACAGGGAATAAAAGAGAGGATTGTAGAACATGAGTCTGGCACTGCGCCCGACAAGATGGTACAAAGGGCGACTTAGAAGAAATCTTGTTTTCTGAGATGTCCCGGGAACAAAACGACGATTATCCTCATCCTAATATGTGTAGCCGTTCCCCAACTGGCAACTGGATACAATGATAACATTGTACCAACATATCCTGCAGGGCTACAGTGTGCCAGAGGAGCTTACACTCTAATGTCCCACCAAATCCACACACTTATCAGTATGCATTCATATAGCTCTGACATATACTGGAGTGCTGTACACAGAACACTGAGCCAGTCACATCAGTCTCTGAACCAAAGGAGCTTACACTCTAACCCCCCCCCCCCCCCCCATCCATCACACACAGTATTCTCAATATACATTTATATAGCTCTGGCATATATCACAGAGCTGTACAGAGAACACTGAGCCAGTCACATCAGTCTCTGAACCCAAGGAGCTTGCACTCTAACCCCCCACCATCACACACACAGTATTTAATATACATTTATATAGCTCTGACATACATCACAGAGCTGTACAGAGAACACTGGGCCAGTTACATCAGTCTCTGAACCAAAGGAGCTTACACTCTATCCCCCCCCCCCCACCGTCTCTCACACACACACACACACAGTATTCTCAATATACATTTATAGTATATAGCTCTGACATAGACCACAGTGCTGTACACAGAACACTGAGCCAGTCACATCAGTCTCTGAACCAAAAGGAGCTTACACTCTAATGTCCCCCCCCCCCCATCCATCACACACAGTATTCTCAATATACATTTATATAGCTCTGGCATATATCACAGAGCTGTACAGAGAACACTGAGCCAGTTACATCAGTCTCTGAACCAAAGGAGCTTACAATCTAAATAACACAACCCCCCCAACTGTCACACACACACACAGTATTCTCAATATACATTTATATAGCTTTGACATATACTGCAGTGCTGTACACAGAACACTGAGCCACTCACATCAGTCTCTGAACCAATGGAGCTTACAATCTAAACCACCCAACCCCCCTGTCACACACACACAGTATTCTCAAAATACATTTATATCGCTCTGCCATATCTCACAGAGCTGTACACAGAACACTGGGCCAGTTACATCAGTCTCTAGTCTATACCAAAGGAGCTTACACTCTAAACCACCCAACCCCCCCCCCCCCCCCCCAACTGTCTCACACACACACAGTATTCTCAATATACATTTATATAGCTCTGACATATATAACTGTAGTGCTGTACACAGAACACTGAGCCAATCACATCAGTCTCTAAACCAAAGGAGCTTACAGTCTACCCCCCTGCAAATATCACTTTTGATTGGAGTTTCACATTTTACATTCTTGATGTTCCATATTTACATAACTATGCATGATGAATAGGATTCCATACATTAGATATTCCAATCAGCACACCTGCTCAATCTTTTTTTTTTGCAGTTGCAGCACCCAAAATATTCATAATCTGGAGCCCCCCCCCCCAAAAAAATATTCATAATCTGGAGCCCCCCCAAAAAAATATTCATAATCTGGAGCCCCCCCCCCCCCCCCCCCACAGTCTGAACTGTACAAAGCATAAATGTTACTTATCAATGGGAAACCTGAGCCTGGGATGGTGCACAGCGCCACCTTGATGACATTACCTTCACATCAGAAGCCCCCCTTTACATCAGGGTCCCCCCACGCTTGGAAGGTCAGAGACCCCCTCCCCCAATCACATCAGAGGTCACCCCATCATATCAGAGTTCCTCCTTAAAGTCAAAGCCTTCCCCCATCTTCACGTAAGACCCCCGATCACATCAGAGGTCCCCTATTATGTCAGAGATCCGGTCATCAAATCAGAATCCCCCCATCATGTCAGAGTCACCTCTTCATGCCAGAGGCCCCCATCACACTGGAAGTCCCCCATCATTTAAGAGGTCCCCCCTTTCACATCAGAGGTCTCCCCCCCATAACATCAGAGGGCCCCCTTGCAGGTCAGAGACCCCCCCCCCCCATTACATCAAATACCCCCATCACATCAGTGTTCCTCCTTGATGTCAAAGTCTCCCCCTAACTTCACATGAGACCCCCTTCTCATCAAGAGGTCCCCCTTTACCTTAGTCTCCCCCCATAACATCAGAGGGCCCCCTTGCAGGTCAAAGACTCCCCCTCCCCATCACATCAGTGTTCCTCCTTGATGTCAAAGTCCCCCCCCTAACTTCACGTAAGAGACCCCTTCACATCAGAGTTTCCCCCTTTACAACAGTGTCTCCCCCCATCACATCAGAGTCACACCACCTCATCAGAGGTCCCCCATCACATCAGAGTCACTCACCACATCCGAGACACCCCACCACATTAGAGGTCCCCCATCACATCAGAGGCCCCCAGACACATCAGAGACACCCCACCACATTAGAGGTCCCCCATCACATCAGAGACACCCCTCCACATTAGAGGTCCCCCATCACATCAGAGACACCCCACCACATTAGAGGTCCCCCATCACATCAGAGACACCCCCATCACATCAGAGACACCCCACCACATCCAAAACACCCCACCACATTAGAGGTCCCCCATCACATCACATCAGAGACACCCCACCACATCAGAGACACTCCCATCACATCAGAGACACCCCACCACATCCAAAACACCCCACCACATTAGAGGTCCCCCATCACATCAGAGACACCCCACCACATCAGAGACACCCCACCACATCAGAAGCCCCTCATTTGGTCAGAAGTCCAATTTCATGTCAGAGGACCTGCCATCACATCAGAGTCCCTCAATCATCACAGAGCCCCAATCTCACAGGTCCCCTTATCACAGAGCCTCCCCCCCCCCATTACATCCCCCAGTCCGCCCGCACCATGGCATTTCAGGATGCTGTTTCGGGGCAAACTGGGTCCTGTGTTCACAGGGTCCCCGGGGGGGGAACCCAGACAGCACCCTATCTGAGAAATGCTTTTCCCTCTCCTATATACAAGGACCCTTATCCCTCTCCTATATACAAGGACCCTTATCCCTCTCCTATATACAAGGACCCTTATCCCTCTCCTTTATATAAGGACCCTTATCCCTCTTCTATATATAAGGACCCTTATCCCTCTCCTATAAGGACCCTTATCCCTCTCCTATATACAAGGACCTTTGAGGGAGGGATAAGGGTCCTTATATATAGGAGAGGGATAAGGGTCCTTATATATAGGAGAGGGATAAGAGCCTGATGTGACCTCATTCCCCCTCGTGACTTGAGCACAGCTGCAGAGTTTCCTGGAAAAGGACCCTTATCCCTCTCCTATATACAAGGACCCTTATCCCTCTCCTATATATATGTATAAGGACCCTTATCCCTCTCCTATATACAAGGACCCTTATCCCTCTCCTATATATATATATATATATATATAAGGACCTTCCCTCTTCCTATATATAAAGGACCCTTATCCCTCTCCTATATATAAAGGACCCTTATCCCTCTCCTATATATAAGGACCCTTATCCCTCTCCTATATATAAGGACCCTTATCCCTCTCCTATATATAAGGACCCTTATCCCTCTCCTATATATAAAGGACCCTTATCCCTCTCCTATATATAAAAGGATCCTTATCCCTCTCTCCTATATATAAGGACCCTTATCCCTCTCCTATATATAAGGACCCTTATCTCCCTCCTATATATAAGGACCCTTATCTCCCTCTCCTATATATAAGGACCCTTATCTCCCTCTCCTATATACAAGGACCCTTATCCCTCTCCTATATATAAGGACCCTTATCCCTCTCCTATATATAAGGACCCTTATCCCTCTCCTATATACAAGGACCCTTATCCCTCTCCTATATACAAGGACCCTTATCCCTCTCCTATATACAAGGACCCTTATCCCTCTCATATATATATATACCCTTACCCCCCCCTCCTATATACAAGGACCCTTACCCCTCTCCTATATATAAGGACCCTTATCCCTCTCCTATATACAAGGACCCTTACCCCTCTCCTATATATAAGGACCCTTATCTCTCTCCTATATATAAGGACCCTTACCCCCCTCTCCTATATATAAGGACCCTTATCCCTCTCCTATATACAAGGACCCTTATCCCTCTCCTATATATAAGGACCCTTACCCCGGTGTGTTATCTCAGTGATTGGAGCCTGATGTGACCTCATTCCCCCCTCTTGTGACTTGAGCACAGCTGCAGAGTTTCCTGGAAAACCCCAAAGTGGCTAAAGTGAAATTCCAGACACATTTATGAGAAATGGAAATGATAATCAGGGGGTCCTGGGGGGGAGACTATGAAACACGAGGCTGTCCCACAGGAAATAATGGTGATTATTATGGGGCCCCCGTCACGTGGCCCTATAATCCCCTCACGCTGTACCACAATTTCTTTCTTGTTAACGCTGTGAGCTGCCAGGAAATTGGGGGCAAAGGACTGAGACAACGTGTGTCAGGGACAATGCGGTCCCCACTTCCTTCCTGTGCTGAAGAGCCGAGCGTGTTTTTCCTCCCTCCGCACTCCACAGGCCGGGGAGCTGGACATCGGCTTTGTTCTGCGTGGGAAAGTTTATTGTCACAACCGAAAAGGCATTCAGAGGGAAGCTGAATTCTATATTCAGCCTGCCGGTCTTCTGAATCCGATGTGAAAGTTTCCATTTTCACATCCTTGCTGTTCCATATTTCTAAGGCTGCAGGTTATTTATAAACTTGCAGAATCTCCCCCTAGTGGCTGGTTGTAATATTAGCAGCTTCACTTTTCTAAACCCAAAAGCAAAATGTAACATTTTGCCACTAACCGGTCCTTAGATGTGGTGGCTGCATTCGGTTTTTTTAGGCCTTTTTCCTTTTTTTGGTCTTCCTGCCAGTTAGACAGCTTCCTGTGTTAGGGTGACAATGCTCATTTCTCCATTGTATCTATGGAGGGAGCCATGGCTGTCCCCGTGGTTGGATGGGGAGATTAATAATTCACAGAAGATAGATAACATTGCTTTGTACTCTTTCCATCTCACAGAAAGGGACGAGCGCACTGCATTTCTGGCAGGATCAACAAGTATTATAATAGATGGGAGAGAAAGGGCTTCATGAGATGGGGGGATGGAAGAAAGAGCAGGGAGGGAGGAGAGAAAGGGGGTGGGGGAAGGGGCATAGAAAGAAGTAAGTGGAGGGAAAGGGAAGAAAGAGGAAGGGAAATTGGGGGGGGGAGGGGGGGGAGATGGTGGGAGCAAAGATGGCGGTGGGAGGAAAGGGTAAGATGGAGGGAGAGATGGTGATGGGGGAGAGGAGTTGAGGGAGAGATGGTGATGGGGGGGGGAGAGATGGTGGGGAGGGGGGAGAGATGGTGGGGGGGGGGGTTGAGGGAGAGATGGTGGGGGGGGAGAGAGATGGTGGGGGGAGGGGGGGAAGGAAGGTGGGAGGGATGAGGAAGGTGGGGTTGAGATGGGGGAAGGGGGGGGAGGGAGGGATGAGGAAGAAAGGGGATGAGGAAGGTGAGGGAGAGAAGGTGTGGGGGGGTAGGTGAAGGAGAGATGGTGGGGGGGGGGGTGAAGGAGAGATGGTGGGGGGGGGATGGTGAAGGGGGGGAGGAAGTAATGTGGGAGGGAGGGATGAGGAAGGTGGGGGAGAGATGGTGGAGGGGATGAGGGGTGAGATGGGGGGGGGGGGGGAAGGAAGGTGGGGGGAGGTGAAGGAGAGATGGTGGGGGAGGGGGAGGTGAAGGAGAGATGGTGGGGGGGATGGTGGGGGGGGGTGGTGGAGGGCGGGAGGAAGGATGGTGGGGATGAGGGAGGTGAAGGAGAGATGGTGGGGGGGAGATGGTGGAGGGTGGGAGGAAGGAAAGTGGGGATGAGGGAGGTGGGGGAAGAGATGGTGGGGGAGGTGAAGGAGAGATGGTGGGAGCGGGAGATGGTGGGGGAGGTGAAGAAGAGATGGTGGGGGAGGGGGAGGTGAAGGAGAGATGGGGGGGAGGTGGTGGAGGGCGGGAGGAAGGAAGGTGGGGGATGAGGGAGGTGGGGGAGAGATGGTGGGGGAGGGGGAGGTGAAGGAGAGATGGTGGTGGGGGGGGTGGTGGAGGGCGGGAGGAAGGAAGATGGGGAGGAGGGAGGTGGGGGAGAGATGGTGACGGTGGAGGAAAGGAAGGTGGAGGGTGGTGAGAGATGGTGGAGGGGGGAGAGGGAGGGATGAGGAAGGTGGGGGAAAGGAAGGTGGCGGGGGGGGGGGGGGAGATGAGGAAAGGGAGGTGGGGGGGGGGGGGAGAGGTGAGGAAAGGGGGGGGGGAGGAAGTGAATATTTGCTGAGCTGGATTACTAGAAGTGTCTCTGCTCTCTGTGAGCCAAGAAGGGAAAATCCGGAGGGCAAAGCATTGCAGAAGGTGGAAGTTGGAGACATTTTTGGGGAACTACAAACTGAAATGTGACTTTGTTTTTCTGAATGTACCAAGAAATGGGCACCCGGACCCCCCAACCCCCCACACAGAGCCGATCTCACACTTTGCTCATCTCCGGCTCTTAGTTTGGAATATTACAGAGAAATATTTGGTTTCTATGGTATTCAGAGGAGAAGAGAGACTGCGAGTTCCACAACATCTCTGTGTGCATCCCATCACCATGGCGATAACAATAGAATCCACCGATACAATGTAACAACAAGATCCATCCAGGACAAGGACACCAGAGAGATCCAACGCATCATAAATACCGAACTCCTCCTACACAGGGCGCCGCTACTCCTCTACAATATAACTTATATCTGGAGAGCGGTGATGTCACTCCTGTATAATATAACTTATATCTGGAGAGCGGTGATGTCACTCCTGTATAATATAACTTATATCTGGAGAGCAGTGATGTCACTCTGTATAATACATCTTATATCTGGAGAGTGGTGATGTCACTCCTGTATAATATATCTTATATCTGGAGAGCGGTGATGTCACTCCTGTATAATATAACTTATATCTGGAGAGCAGTGATGTCACTCTGTATAATACATCTTATATCTGGAGAGCGGTGATGTCACTCCTGTATAATATAATTTATATCTGGGGAGTGGTGATGTCACTCCTGTATAATATATCTTATATCTGGGGAGTGGTGATGTCACTCCTGTATAATATAACTTATATCTGGGGAGTGGTGATGTCACTCCTGTATAATATAACTTATATCTGGAGAGCGGTGATGTCACTCCTGTATAATATAACTTATATCTGGAGAGCAGTGATGTCACTCTGTATAATACATCTTATATCTGGAGAGTGGTGATGTCACTCCTGTATAATATATCTTATATCTGGAGAGCGGTGATGTCACTCCTGTATAATATAACTTATATCTGGAGAGCAGTGATGTCACTCTGTATAATACATCTTATATCTGGAGAGCGGTGATGTCACTCCTGTATAATATAATTTATATCTGGGGAGTGGTGATGTCACTCCTGTATAATATATCTTATATCTGGGGAGTGGTGATGTCACTCCTGTATAATATAACTTATATCTGGGGAGTGGTGATGTCACTCCTGTATAATATAACTTATATCTGGAGAGCGGTGATGTCACTCCTGTATAATATATCTTATATCTGGAGAGCGGTGATGTCACTCCTGTATAATATAATTTATATCTGGGGAGTGGTGATGTCACTCCTGTATAATATATCTTATATCTGGGGAGTGGTGATGTCACTCCTGTATAATACATCTTATATCTGGAGAGCGGTGATGTCACTCCTGTATAATATATCTTATATCTGGAGAGCGGTGATGTCACTCCTGTATAATATAACTTATATCTGGAGAGCAGTGATGTCACTCTGTATAATACATCTTATATCTGGAGAGCGGTGATGTCACTCCTGTATAATATAATTTATATCTGGGGAGTGGTGATGTCACTCCTGTATAATATATCTTATATCTGGGGAGTGGTGATGTCACTCCTGTATAATATAACTTATATCTGGGGAGTGGTGATGTCACTCCTGTATAATATAACTTATATCTGGAGAGCGGTGATGTCACTCCTGTATAATATATCTTATATCTGGGGAGTGGTGATGTCACTCCTGTATAATATAACTTATATCTGAAGAGCGGTGATGTCACTCCTGTATAATATAACTATATTTCTCTTGCTGTCGCTTGTCTCGGACAGGCATCTCCTTGCTCGCTACGTTGGCGGTCAGACGACGCAGGAAGAGGAGGGCGTCCTGTCTGACTTTGTTGCTCGGCTTAGGCTATATTTACACAATTATTTTTTTGGCGGTAAAATGGAATTTGATTGCAATTGACAATTGGTAGCCACGCCCTAAACGTGTTGTAGGTTTGCGACGCACTGCAATAGACGCGTTTGGAGGAAGTTGCGAAGCATCAACACCTGCGGAACTTCTTACCTTGCTGCAACGCAAGGCATCAGTAACTGGGCCATGTGTACACCTCCATCCCCAACCGGTTCAGACGAGTGTGCGCGGCGTTCATAGGCGGTAAAAATACGACCCAATCGTTCATTTCCATCGCCTGTGATATGGAGGGCTTTAGACGCACTCCGGAACGCGGTACGAAACCCTCCGGCTGCAAAGGAACGCTATAGTAGTGTGAAGGGTCCCTGAAATGAAGTCGCCCTTTAAAATTTTAAATATGACAGTGAGCCAAAAAAAAACTGCGCACCTCGTGAAAACGGCGAGCTCGTATTTTACACGCTGGAAAACAAACACCTCGGGAGCGGCCGACAGATGGGAGTCGTTTGTCACCTGATTGGTGTTTTGACTTCATCAGCGTAAACTTCAGCACCTTGCCTTGAACAAAGTTGTCAGGAACATTTGTTATTGTTGTTGAAGGGCCCGGAGCCCGCCGTACGGCGTCTCCATGGCGACGCAGCGTTTAAATCACACATTACGCCCTCGCCGCTGCAGACCTTCCTTAGCGAAAAACTAAAAAACGTGTAACGACTTCAAACAATAAACAGCCGAGCGTCCCCTGACAACCGCTTCACAGATGAAATCATTTCTCGCCAACACAGAGAAAGTGACTTCCTGGCAGAAGGCGCGCGGTGCCGCCGCGGGGGGGCGGGGAGAACGGGAGACATTTAGAAGTACATCTGTTTGGAAGAGAATTTAGAGAACAACCTTTTTGTGGCTTTTTTCTTTTTCAAATGATCTATCTTGATACTGAGCTGTTACACACCTGCTGAAAGGTGAAATTAGGCTTGCAGGGTCTGCTCTGTAAAAGCTAGGGCAGGAAGAGGAGGTACTTAGGTAGGAGTCACCAGCATGGTACTGATCTATTGTCCAGGTAGATAGACCACCAACAAGGCATGCCTCATACTTATCCATTGATGTGCCTTCCAGTGGCTCCTCGGGGGAGTTTACTTCCTAAGTTCTTAAAATAAATAATTACACAACTGGCCAATCAGGAGCCAGCTGTGTGTGTCCCATATTAATCGGGTTCCTCTGAACTGGACTTCCAATAGACCGTACAACCAACTGCTCATGAAAGCTCCTCAGCTGCAGAAGCTGGCTGCAATTCCTCTTGTAGTGCCAGAATGGTGATGATGCAAAGCTCCGCCCCCTTATCAACTCCATATCTCGAGAAAGAGAATGTATGATTGGTCATTCTGACCTCAGGAGGAGGAGCTAAACTTCCCCACAAGGAGAGGAGCCACCAAGGCATGCCTCATACTTATCCATTGAAGTGCCTCCAGAGTCAGTGGCTCCTCGGGGGAGTTTACTTCCTAAGTACATAAATAATAACAATTACACAACTGGCCAAACAGAGCCAGCTGTGTGCGCCCCATATTAATCGGGTTCCTCTGAACTGGACTTCCAATAGACCGTACAACCCATTGCTCATGGAAGCTCCTCAGCTGCAGAAGTTGGCTGCAATTCCTCTGCAGGAATTATGATATGTTCTTGTAGTGCCAGAATGGTGATAATGCAAAGCTCCGCCCCCCTTATCAGCTCCATATCACAAGGAGAAAGAGAATGTATGAATGGTCACTCTGACCTCAGGAGGAGCAGCCGATCTTCACCACAGGGGGAGGAGCCACCAAGGCATGCCTTATCCATTGATGTGCCTCCAGAGCCAGTGGCTCCTCCGGGGAGTGTACTTCTTAAGTACTTCAAGAAAAAATAACAATTACCCAACTGGCCAATCAAGAGCCAGCAGTGTGCGCCCCAAAATAACAAAAGTTCAGGCTCTTCTGAACTGGACTTCCAATGGATGGTAAAACTGATTTTCATGGAAGCTCCTCAGCTGCAGAAGTTGGCTGCAATTACTCGGCACACATTATATCTTCTTGTAGTGCCAGAATGGTGATGATGCAAAGCCCCGCCCCCTCATCTCCATATCACAAGGAGAAAGAATGCATGAATGGTCACTCTGACCTCAGGAGGAGGAGCCAAACTTGATCACGGGAGGGGGGGTTCTGACCGCCACCAGGCTGCACCGCCCATGAAGAGCAGTGTGGATGATAAGGTGGGTATAACAAAGGAGATGGAGCTAGCTGAAATTAGATATAGAAAAAAGAATATAGAGCTCATCATTAGCCAATCAGCAAGTCGGGGTGTGTTCTCGACCAGGTGTTACGAGATTTACCCCTGACCCATGGTGCAGAGCCTAAGTGGCACATTGGTCTTCACAAGAGCAACCTGCAAGGGGTAATGGGCTGGTGACACTAATGGCCATCAGGCTACCTTGCTAAAAGATGCCACCAGGTCAGGGGCTAGAAGGAACAAAGAGGATGAGGTGACAGAATGGAGGCAAGCAGAATGGTCAGCTTTGGCAGGGGTCGATGCAGGCAGCAGGCAAGGGTAGTTGGTTTGCAGGCAGAGGTCACAGCAGGTGGGTGGTTTTGATGCGGAGACAGAATAGCAGCAAGCATGTTGGTATGGTTCTGGTAGAGGTTGAGGCAGGCAAAAATAGTCAGTTTGCAGGCAGAGGTCGAGGCAGGCTGCTAGCGTTGAGGAGAAAAAAATGGCAGCAAGCAGATTGGTATGGCTCTGGTAGAGGTTGAGGCAGGCAAAAATAGTCAGTTTGCAGGCAGAGGTCGAGGCAGGCTACTAGCGTTGAGGAGAAAAAAAATGTCAGCAAGCAGATTGGTATGGTTCTGGTAGAGGTTGAGGAAGGGAGCAGGCAAAGATCGTCAGTTTGCAGGCAGAGGTCAGAGCAGGCAGTTGGCTTTGATGAGGAGACAGAATGGCAGCAAGCACATTGGTCAGCTTCTGGCAGGGGTTGAGGCAGGCAACAGACAAGGCAGGTGGGTGGCTTTGATGAGTATACAGAATAGCAGTAAGCAGGTATGGTTCTTTTAACATTTAACCCTTTGATCACCCATAGTGTTAACCCCTTCCCTGCCATTGTCATTATTACAGTGACAGTGCATATTTTTAGCACTGATTACTGTAGTAATGTCACTGGTCCCCCCAAAAGTGTCAAAAAATGTCAGTTAGGGGTCCGATCTGTCCGCTGCAATGTCGCAGTCCCGCGAAAAAAAAAAAATATATATCACTGATCACCGCCATTACTAAATAAGATAAATCTTTCCCGTAGTTAGTAGACGCGATAACTTTTGCGCAAACCAATCAAAATATGTTTTTTTTTTTACCAAGAATAGGTAGCAGAAAACAAATTGGCCTAAAATGTTACAAAATTTTGATTTTTACGTTTTTTTTTCTTCGGAATGTTATATAGCAGAATGTGAAAAATATTGTTTTTTTTTTAAAAAATTGTCGCTCTTTGTTTATAGCGCAAAAAATAAAAAAAATGCACAGGTGATCAAATGCCACCAAAAGAAAGCTTTGTTTGTGGGGAAAAAAAGGATGTAAATTTTGTTTGGGTAAAGCGTCGCACGACCGCGCAATTGTCCGTTAAAGTAATGCAGTGCCGAATCGCAAAATAGGGCCTGGTCATTAAGGGGTAAAATCCTTCCGGTCCAGAAGTGGTTAAAGTGCAACAATAAAAATGAAAAATTCCTGTAAATATAGTGCCGTTGGGGGGGGGGGGGGGGGGTCCCCTTATTGTGCCTGTAAAGTGACACATCTGTAGCATGCATAAAACATGCTGCAGCAAAAATGAAATTTCTAAAGAAAAATAAACAAGTCAAATCCCATTCAAAATGACTTGCGGTTACAATTGCCAGCATCTGGCTATTGAAAAAATAAAGAAAAAACCGCCATTGCCCCCCCAATACCTTTTTTCACTTCTCAATGCATGTAAATACACTAGCTCTATAGGAAATCTTGGTCAGCTTGGCACAGCACTACTCCTAAACCATAAGTGACAAGGACACCAAACTTGGGGAGCACATTGAGGGGACCCAGGACCATGACATGGTAGATTACCTAGGCAAGCTGGCCGGCCACAAAATAGGATATGTTGTAGTCCTGGGTCCCCTCTCAGTGCTCCTGGTATCCCTGTCACTTCTGGTTTGGGAGTAGTGCCATGTCAAGCTGACCAAGATTTCCCATAGACACCAATGTTAGTCGGGGAGCAGTGCCATGTCAAGCTGACCAAGATTTCCCAGAGATGCCAATCTTAGATAGGGAGCAGTGCCATGTCAAGCTGACCAAGATTTGCCCGTAGACACCAAATGTTAGACGGGGAGCAGTGCCATGTCAAGCTGACCAAGATTTCCCATAGACGCCAATGTTAGATAGGGAGTAGTGCCATGTCAAGCTGGCCAAGATTTCCCATAGACGCCAATCTTAGATAGGGAGCAGTGCCATGTCAAGCTGACCAAGATTTGCCCATAGACACCAATGTTAGATAGGGAGCAGTGCCATGTCAAGCTGGCCAAGATTTCCCATAGACGCCAATCTTAGATAGGGAGCAGTGCCATGTCAAGCTGACCAAGATTTGCCCATAGACACCAATGTTAGACGGGGAGCAGTGCCATGTCAAGCTGACCAAGATTTCCCAGAGACGCCAATGTTAGACGGGGAGCAGTGCCATGTCAAGCTGACCAAGATTTCCCATAGACGCCAATGTTAGATAGGGAGCAGTGCCATGTCAAGCTGACCAAGATTTCCCATAGACGCCAATGTTAGATAGGGAGCAGTGCCATGTCAAGCTGACCAAGATTTCCCATAGACGCCAATGTTAGATAGGGAGCAGTGCCATGTCAAGCTGACCAAGATTTCCCATAGACGCCAATGTTAGATAGGGAGCAGTGCCATGTCAAGCTGACCAAGATTTCCCATAGACGCCAATGTTAGATAGGGAGCAGTGCCATGTCAAGCTGACCAAGATTTCCCATAGACACCAATGTTAGACGGGGAGCAGTGCCATGTCAAGCTGACCAAGATTTCCCATAGACGCCAATGTTAGATAGGGAGTAGTGCCATGTCAAGCTGACCAAGATTTGCCCATAGACGCCAATGTTAGATAGGGAGCAGTGCCATGTCAAGCTGGCCAAGATTTCCCATAGACGCCAATCTTAGATAGGGAGCAGTGCCATGTCAAGCTGACCAAGATTTGCCCATAGACACCAATGTTAGATAGGGAGCAGTGCCATGTCAAGCTGACCAAGATTTGCCCATAGACACCAATGTTAGACGGGGAGCAGTGCCATGTCAAGCTGACCAAGATTTCCTATAGAAGCCAATGTTCAAAACCCGGAATAGTGCCGTGCCAAGCTGTGTCCGTACTCGCGAGTGTATGTAAAACGGGGTATGCCTGTACAAGACCGGTCCCCTTTAAAATGTCACATTTTTCGCCAAAAGCTTTGAAAACAGAAAGCTTCCCCTCTTCAGAATTTCTGGAAAATTTCATATTTTTTGTTTTCGACAAACAAGACGGCGAGGACGTCCTAATCGCTGGCGCGGCGGTTCGTGACGAGTCGGAATTCAGGCCGCTCTGGCAGCGTTCATACATTTAGGTGGAAATAACGAGCTCCTTTTATCGACGTTGGCAGCGGCCGCCCGTCACATGGCGAGAGGTGCTGCGATGACAGAAGAGATTTCATTCTATAAACACAGAGGGATCAGCGTGTTCTGGGACGCCGCCGCTGCTGCTGCCGCCGCCCGCTCTCACGTACGCGGGGCAGGGATGGGGGGGGGGGATCGGATTTCGGCCTCCGTGCTGCCGCCTTCAAATAAACCTTTGAAAAGTGGTAAAAAAACACAATTCAAAGTGAAAACAAAATTTCCCGTTCATTTGGACTCGCCGCTCGGTGGCGATTTTTTGTCAGCTGGCGCAAAAATGACTCTTAGGTCTCTTAAAGGGCAACTATTGCCTTTATGATAAAAAAAAATGAAAATGATCTGCCTAAAGGGGAGATTATACAATCTTCTGTAAATTGAACATACACTATACAGTCTGATTGTACAATCTCCTTCAAATCTTCCATCAAAGTCAAAAACTGTGAACGGATTCACAAAGAAATGAACAAAACGTCTGATTTTCCACTGCTGATTACTCTGGAGGAGCAGCATGATTGCAATAAATAAAAGGGGCCTTTACATTGTTTCAGTCTTCTGTACAACACCTCTTCCTGCCCCCACAAGTGACAAGCTCATCTTATCTCTTTAATACCCCGAAAAGTCTGACCCCCGCCTGACCTTGTAAGGGAAGCCCCAACCTTCCTGTCATGTGATTGGTGGATATTGTATATTATCGCCTTCAGCAATCAGAGGAGAATTTATACTGTGAAATCCCCATTTCACATTTATAGAAGTGTAAAATCGACTTCTATGCGGCCATCCGGAGGTCGCAGTGCTGCGATACTGAACCCGCCTGTCCTATGGGTGGGGGAGGGGGGCTCACACTGTTATATTGTATAATCATCAGACTCAGCCTCCATCACTGTAAACACGGGGCCAAATGTTTATGTCCTGTCCTTCTAGTGTGGGTGGTCAGAGCAAGAGAGAAAAGATATATAGGGGGGGGGGGGTCCATTATTCTGTATGGTCACTCAGTATACATAATGTACTGACTGAGATACACACAGGAGAGGGAAGAAGAGAGAAGAGAGGAGAGGAGAGGAGAGAGAAGAGAAGAGAGGAGAGAGAGGAGAGGAGAGAGAAGAGAGGAGAGGAGAGAGAAGAGAGGAGAGGAGAGAGAAGAAGAGAGGGGGGGAGAAGAGAAGCAAAAAGAAGCGGGAAAGAGGAGAGGAGAGGAGAGAAGAGCAGGAAAGAGAAGAGGAAAGAGAAGAGAAGAAGAGGAAAGAGAAGAGAAGAAGAGGAAAGAGAAGAGAAGAAGATGAAAGAGAAGAGGGAGAGGAGTGGAGAGAGGAGAGGAGCTGAGAGAGGGGAAGGGGAGGGGAGTGGAGAAGAGAGGAGAGTAGAGGAGAGAAGAGAGGAGAGGGAGGAGAGAGAAGAGAGAGAGTAGAGGGAGGAGAGAGAAGAGAGTAGAGTGAGGAGAGGGAGGAGAGGAGAGAAGAGAAGAGAAGAGAAGAGGAGAAGAGAAGAGAAGAGAAGAGAGGAGAGAGAGAGAGAGAGAGAGAAGAGAGGGGGGGGGGAGAAGAGAAGCAAAAAGAAGCGGGAAAGAGGAGAGGAGAGGGGAGAGAAGAGGAAATAGAAGAGAAGAGGAAATAGAAGAGAAGAGGAAAGAGAAGAGAAGAGGAAAGAGAAGAGAAGAGGGAGATGAGTGGAGAGAGGAGAGGAGCTGGGAGAGGAGCTGAGATGAGTGGAAAAAGAAGAGAAAGGAGAGAGAAGAGGAGAGACAAGAGGAGAGGGGAAGGGAGAGAAGAGGATAGGAGAGGGGAAGGGAGAGAAGAGGATAGGAGAGGGGAAGGGAGAGAAGAGGATAGGAGAGGGGATGGGAGAGAAGAGGATAGGAGAGGGGAAGGGAGAGAAGAGGATAGGAGAGGGGAAGGGAGAGAAGAGGATAGGAGAGGGGAAGGGAGAGAAGAGGATAGGAGAGGAGAAGGGAGAGAAGAGAAGGGAGAGAAGAGAAGGGAGAGAAGAGAAGAGGAGAGAAGAGAAGAGGAGAAGGGATAGAAGAGAAGAGGAGAAGGGAGAGAAGAGAAGAGGGAGAGGAGCGAAAAAAAGAGAGGAGCAAGAAGAGGTGAGAGGAGAGGAGCTGAGAGAGAGAGGGGGAGAAAAGAGAGTAAAAGAAAAGGAGAGGGTAAAATAACAAGGGAAAGAGAAGAGGGAGAAAAGGGGGGGGAGCAAAAGAGAGAGAAAGAAAGAAAGAATGGGGAGAGAGGAAGGGGGGGGGGGAGAGAGGAAGAGAGGGGGGGGGGGGAGAGAGGAAGAGAGGGGGGGGGGAGAGAGGAAGAGAGGGGGGGGGGGAGAGAGGGGGGAGGTGAGGGGGTTTACAAAGGAGTGAGAGAAAAACCGGGAGAGAAAGGAGACATATTGGGGGGGGGGGGGGGTTGAAATGGAGGAGAGAAGGGGAAGAAAGGAGACAAGGGAGGAGATAAGAAGAGACAGAAGAGAGAAAGAGGAGATAGGGAGAGAGGGAGAGAGAGAGAGAGAGGAGACAGAAAAGGGGGGGGGGGGGAATTAGAGAGGCAAGGAAGAAGAGGTGGAAGAGAAAACAAAGGAGATAAAAAGATGAAAGAGAAGATAGAGAAGGAGATAAAAGAGGAAGGTAGGGAGGAGAGGGAGATGTGAGATAAGAGAGGTAAGAGGTGTGGGGAAATTTAGGGGGGGGGGAGATAGAAAAGCAGGAAAAAGAAAAAAAGAGGGAGAGGGTAGAAGAAAAAAAGAAGAAGAGGAGGGGGAAATAGAGATGAGATCAAATAACAGAGAGAGAGAGAGAAGATAGAAAAAGAGAGAGGTGATGAGGAGGAGAGGAGGAGTATGATAGGAGGAAGAGAAGAGGAGAGAAAAAAAAGAAGAGAAGGAAGAGAGGAGGAGGAGAGGGAGAAAGAGAGGAGAGGAGGAGAGAGGATAAGGAGGAGGAGAAGAGGGGAGAGGCTTGGAAATAGAAGTGGGGTGTTATAGAGAAGGAGATATAAATATCTGTATATATTATTTACGGTGTCTCGTAGTTTATAGAAGTGATGAGATCCCATTTGAGTGCGAGTTGCAGAGTTGCACCCTGGGACCCAGGGATGGAGGCGCACTCCTCTCCCCGGTACCGTCTCTCTGTGTCATGTGACCCTCCATCCTCCCACCATCTCTCCTCCTTATCCTCTTATTTTTATTCTGATCTGATGACAGATAATTAGTTTACAGCTTCACACAATAACAGTTTGTTTGGTGGAATCATCCCACATGAGTGAAGTGCAGCGATCGCAGAGAGACGGTCGCCATGGAGACGCAGTGAGCAGAGAAACATTGCGTGCGATGCCCTGCGACTCCGATCTGTAGTTGCAGCTCTCCCACCGCTGTGTGCATTTGTGCCCCTGCGTTGTCATGCTGGTGATCCTGCCAAGAGAGTCCTTCCTTTTGTAGGGTGACCATGCTCTTTCTTAGTCTCCTAATTGTGCTCCTGTGTTGCCACCCCTGTCACAACGCATCAGCTGACCCCCTACAAAAAAAATGTTACAAACCCAGATATTACCTTGTTAAAATACCAGTGACATCATCGCTGTGCTGTACATAGCCTGTGCAGAGAGCAGAGCTGTGGGAGGGGCCTGGCAGCAGTGCCGGGACAAGGTCATCCAGCGCCAAGGGCAAGGATGCCAAACTGCGCACCCCCCTTCCCTTAGGGTTAGGGTCAACGCGCCCCCCCCCCCCCATCCCTGCAATAAACCATTACTCCCAGGGCAACCGTCCCTCCTGCCCACCCCTTGTCCCGGCCCTGTCTGGCAGGCCTCACCCACTACAGGCTGGCTGCAGAAAATTACAGGAGGGGGCGGAGACAAGACCAGTCACCCTGTAAGGACAGAGAGAGCAGAAGTGAGCGGTCTTTATTACAGGAAGAAAGTTTAAACACCGGATTACTGCACAGATCTGGAAGAAATACACAAAAACCACCAAGAGGTCCATTTATAAAAAAATGAATTAAAAAATGTCGGGACGAATGTGAAAAGCCGTGATGAATTTCTGACTGTATTTTGCTTAACCACATAAAGACCGCCCACCGCACATTTACTGCGGCAGGATGCCTCTCCTGCGTGAACCAACGTAGCCCTATGTCGGTAACGTGCGTGGTGCTGGGGGCGACAGCGCGATCCCGCCCCCACTAGGCAGCGGGGATGCCGATCCACGGGGGCCAGCGGCCCCAATTGCCACCGGGCACCCGCAAACGCTCCCCACTGAGAGAGAGGGACGGGCAGCAGCTGTAAACACAGCCGACCGTTCTTCTCCCTGGAATGATCACAGAGTGCCTGTGATCCTTCTATATAGGAACACAGGTTTCTATGGTCATTCCACAAGCCCCTCCCCCCACAGTTAGAAAACACCCCCTAGGCTCACACTTAACCCTTTGATCGCCCCTAGGTTAACCCCTTCCCTGTCAGTGTCATTAGTACAGTGACAGTGCATATTTTTAGCACTGATTACTGTAGTAATGTCACTAGTCCCCCCGAAAATGTAATTTAGGGGTCAGATCTGTCCACCGCAATGTCACAGTCCTGCTAAAAATCGCAGATTGCTGCCATTACTAGTAAAAATAAATAAAATAAAAATTACATAAATCTTTCCCCTAGTTTGTAGACGCGATAACTCAAGGTGAAATCAAAATACGCCTATTGCGATTTTTTGTTATTTTACCAAAAATATGTAGCAGAATAAAAAAAATGGCCTACAAAAAGGATAAAAAAAAATTAGATTTTTAAATTTTGTTTTTCTGTGGGAATGTTATATAGCAGAAAGTGAAAAATACTTTTTTTTTTTTCGGAATTGTCGCTCTTTTTTTGTTTAAAAAAAACAAAAAAAACAAAAATCGCAGAGTTGATCAAATACCACCAAAAGAAAGCTCTATTTGTGGGAAAAAAGGACATCAATTTTATTTGGGTACGGGGTTGCACGACCGCGCAATTTTCCATTAAAGTAAGGGCTCTTTCACACGGGCGATCCGATCAGATCCGCCTGTCAGTTTTTTAGGCGGATCTGATCGGATCCTCCATGCAGCTCTATGGGGCAGCGGGTGTCAGCGGAGACATCTCCGCTGACACCCGCTGCCATCCGTATCCGATCTTGTCCGTGAAATCTGGACGGATGGAAACCCTATTTTTCCATCCGTTCAGTAATCGGATCGGGTGAGAGCGGACAGGCGGTCCCCCATAGAGGGCAGCGGGGGCTGAGACACCTCCCTCTCCGCACTGCAAGCGGAGACGGAGCTGTCACCCGCCGGCTCAGCGGGGATCGCGGATCGATCCCCGCTGAGCAACACGGATCCGCCTACGGAGGCGGACCGTGTGAAAGAGCCCTTACGCAGTGCCGAATTGCAAAAAAACGGCCTGGTCATTAAGGGGGAAAATCCTTGCGGTCCAAAAGTGGTTAATAATAATATTATATATAATACTTTATTATTCATATCACCATTAGTAGCAGTACTATTATTGTTGTTGATGATATCATTATCATCAACAATAACAGTACCACTACTGATGATATGAATATTAAATAGCACTTATAAATGTAAACAATAGTAACAATAATATGAATAATAATATATAATTAGTATAATTTGATCATTATTATGATTGTTGTTATTTAGTATTACTACTAATATTAATATTGTTACTATTACTGTCATTTTTTTATCATTATTAAAAATATATTATGATTTTTCATATTATTTTGTTCTTGTTCTTATCATTTTTAATTATACCACCCCCATTCATTAAGGGGGCAAATTCTTTCTGGTCCAGAACTGGTTAATAATAATAATATTATTAATTTATAATAATATTATTGCTTTATTATTCATATAATCGTTAGTAGCAGTACTATTATTGTTGTTGATGATATTATATTATTATTATTATTATCATCATCATTATCATCATCAACAATAACACTACCACTACTGATGATAAGAATATTAAATAGCAATTATAAATGTAAACAATAGTAACAATAATATGAATAATAATATATAATTAGTATAATTTGATCATTATTATGATTGTTGCTATGTATTATTACTACTAATATTATTATTACTATTACTGTAATTTTTTTAGCATTATTAAAAATTATGTATTATGATATTTCATATTATTATTTTGTTCTTGTTATTTTTTTTATTATACCACCCCCATTCATTAAGGGGGCAAATTCTTTCTGGTCCAGAACTGGTTAATAATAATAATAAATATTATTAATTTATAATAACATTTTTGCTTTATTATTCATATCATCGTTAGTAGCAGTACTATTATTGTTGTTGATGATATATTATTATCATCAACAATAACAGTACCACTACTGATGATATGAATATTAAATAGCAATTATAAATGTAAATAATAGTAACAATAATATGAATAATAATAATTAGTAGAATTTGATCATTATTATGATGGTTGTTATTTATTATTACTACTAATATTAATATTATTACTATTACTGTAATTTTGTTATGTATTATGATTTTTCATATTATTTTTTATTATACCACCCCCATTCATTAAGGGGGCAAATCCTTCCGGTCCAGAAGTGGTTACAGTAAACCCCCCTCCATCGGAGAGGTTACTTTCCAGACCTAGCCGCGATAAGTGAAAATCTGCAAAACAGAAATACCCTAATACACCCTGGGCATGTTTTTATAACTTTCACCGTACTTTTAAAAGCATTTTAAAAAGGTCTTTAAACACACTTTTAAAACAATAGAAACACATTTAAACACATAAAAGATATTGGAGAGAGAGAGCAAGAGCAATGGAAAACACAAAAATATTTAATTAATAATTGATAAATTAATATAATATTAATAGTCTTACAGAAAAAAAGACGCAAAATACCGGGACCGCGAAAACTGAACCGCGATATAACGGGGGTTTACTGTAATAGGTTGATTTCAGAAAGCTCCATCTAGTGGCCATAATGCGGTATTTTCCCTGAAATATCTCAATCAGGAAAAATAGCACCTGATGGGCAGTAGGTGGAGCGGTCAGTCATAGGAAATCACTGTAAAATACGGTCAGAATTCGTCATGGCAGGGCGAGTTCTTGTTACATTCGTCCAGTGAATGTCCAAAAGAATGCACATGCCGGCAGCATTTAGACAAAAAATTTTTTCCCCGGAGTTTTTAAAGATTAAATACATTTTTAATATTTCTGCATCTTGGAAATGGTTACCCCTTCCCGCCATTCCCTATCATTTATCCGTACGCGGTTCGCTCTTTGTAGCCTGTTGACGCTCCCGGCGCAGATCATCGTCTTTCACCTTCCAGGGAGAACAAGGTTTTGTTTTTTTATCCTCACAGTATATAAAATTCCCAGCAAACATCTGCGGGATCAGCCAGAGTTTACTTGTTGTGTTTGCATGACGCGGAGGAGGAAAAACGCCCGCAGGCCGCGTTCGCTGCGCTGATCTCCAGAGAGCCAGGCCGGATATCTCTGTTGGCTGTGTACCGGCTTAAAGGAACAGGCACCAGAAGTCAAGGGGGGGGGTATCTGTACCGCATGGGGCGTAAACCGTGAACGATACAAATTTCCCTTCCATGTTCAATATATTCGACTCCACAGTCAGCCACATAGCCCCGCCCAGAACGCACCTACAAGGAAGATGGGAATAGATTACTGGGATAAGGCATAGGGATTGTAGATGTGATCAGCATAATGTAAATAATTGCATCTGTGTGCGTCCACACTTTACCATCCTTGTTTTTTTGTACTGCAAGTCATGTAAATGGGGCATAAAGGCGTGATGAAAGCGCTGAATATGAAGGTGAGGATTCCAATCCATCGAAACTGCAACAAAGTCTTCGGTTTGAGCCCTAAGGATTCTGGAGCACTACAAGTCTCAGCCATGACACAGCTATTATAATGGGCTGGTCAGTAAATATTCGGGTCTTCATGAATACATTTCTGGCTTTTCACAATATACAGCAGCAGCATCAATATTCAGAAAAGCTCCTCCTCCTCTCAAGTGATCAGACTGTACAGTGTAACTTTGTAGCAAGTCTCAGAAGAGCTCCTCCTCCTCTCAAGTGATCAGACTGTGCAGTGTGACTTTGTAGCAAGTCTCAGAAGAGCTCCTCCTCTCAAGTGATCAGACTGTGCAGTGTAACGTTGTAGCAAGTCTCAGAAGAGCTCCTCCTCCTCTCAAGTGATCAGACTGTGCAGTGTGACTTTGTAGCAAGTCTCAGAAGAGCCCCTCCTCCTCTCAAGTGATCAGACTGTGCAGTGTGACTTTGTAGCAAGTCTCAGAAAAGCTCCTCCTCCTCCTCTCAAGTGATCAGACTGTGCAGTGTGACTTTGTAAAAAGTCTCAGAAAAGCTCCTCCTCCTCTCAAGTGATCAGACTGTGCAGTGTAACTTTGTAGCAAGTCACAGGAAGGGAGGCTGCAGCAGGGGGCTGATCTGTGTCAGACATTTGTGACAACAGCCAAGAACTGCGCAGGCACCAGAATTTTACTTGACTGTGTGGTCTCTGAGCCGTCACCTCAGTCCAGGAAGTAGATGGTGACTCTGGATGATGCCTGAACAAAGATGGTGCTGTTCTTTTGGAGAGAAAAGCAGATAAAGGCATTTTTAGGGGTGGGGGGGGGGGGGTACCATGATCCCTGTGAGAGGTAATATCTGGGAGTGTTACACGGACACATTACTCAGCATGTGTGGATTTAGAATTGACAATATATCTGAGGACAGGTCCATTTTTAAAAGAAATCTTGTCCTTTGTAAAAAGCGGGAGAAGTGGTCACAGCTATGAAGGCACATCATGGTGGTATGTACTAACATCCACCCATCATGGTGGTACGTACTAACATCCACCCATCATGGTGGTACGTACTAACATCCACCCATCATGGTGGTATGTACTAACATCCACCCATCATGGTGGTACGTACTAACATCCGGCACATCATGGTGGTACGTACTAACATCCGCCCATCAGGGTGGTACGTACTAACATCCGCCCATCATGGTGGTACGTACTAACATCCACCCATCATGGTGGTACGTACTAACATCCGCCCATCAGGGTGGTACGTACTAACATCCGCCCATCAGGGTGGTACGTACTAACATCCGCCCATCAGGGTGGTACGTACTAACATCCGCAACATCATGGTGGTATGTACTAACATCCGCAACATCATGGTGGTATGTACCAACATCCGCAACATCATGGTGGTATGTACCAACATCCGGAAAATCATGGTGGTATGTACCAACATCCGGAAAATCATGGTGGTATGTACCAACATCCGGAAAATCATGGTGGTATGTACCAACATCCGGAAAATCATGGTGGTATGTACTAACATCCGCCCATCAGGGTGGTACGTACTAACATCCGCCCATCAGGGTGGTACGTACTAACATCCGCCCATCAGGGTGGTACGTACTAACATCCGCACATCATGGTGGTACGTACTAACATCCGCCCATCAGGGTGGTACGTACTAACATCCGCCCATCAGGGTGGTATGTACTAACATCCACCCATCATGGTGGTACGTACTAACATCCGCCCATCAGGGTGGTACGTACTAACATCCGTAACATCATGGTGGTATGTACTAACATCCGCAACATCATGGTGGTATGTACTAACATCCGCAACATCATGGTGGTATGTACTAACATCCGGCACATCAGGGTGGTATGTACTAACATCCGGCACATCAGGGTGGTATGTACTAACATCCGGCACATCAGGGTGGTATGTACTAACATCTGGGAGCTCTCATACCAGGGACAGGTGCTAGAAGGGTTCAGTCACATCCCATCCACTGCTCACTGACCTATGGAGGGGCTCTGCATTGCACTGTGGGATGAGCTGTGATCCAGCAAATGTATTTATATTTATTTTGATTATATTACATTATTACTATTTATATTTATTATATTCATTCGTAATACATTATTGTTTATATTTAAAAAAAAATATGTATTTGTTTTATTTTATTATTATATTGTATTATTTTATATTACATTATCATTTATTTATATTAAATATATACATTTTAATTATTTTATAGAACATATTATATTACTATTTACATTATATTAATTTGTATTACATTATTGTTTTATATTAAAAAAATATTATATATACATAATTATATTGTATTATTTTATATTACATTATCATTTATTTATATTTAATATATACATTTTTATTATTTTATAAAAACATATTATATTACATTATGTTTATTTATATTTAATATATACATTTTTAGTATAATACATATTATATTGCAATAATATTCATTTATATTTAATATTTTTTGTATTATATTACAGATTATATTAGTATTGTTAAAGTAGAAAAAAACTTTTTTTTTTTCAAATTTTGGGATAGAGTAAGGGAAAGTTATAACCCCTGTTAGATTTTTTTTTTTCCATCATCTGTGTCCCATTGCGGAGATTTCCCTTCATTTCCTGTCCCATAGACAAACAGGAAGTAAAAGGAAATCCTTGCAAACTAGGAGAATTCCTTGGAGGCCCCCAAGTCAACGAGAACTAGTGTCCCCATTGAAAGATTTCCCCTCTATTACTTTTCTGGGGACAACCCAAAACTTGGGATTTTCTTTTACTTTCACTTTCAATGATGATGGTAAACAGGACAAATAGAGAGGGTGGATCTCCTGAACGAGGGCACAGACAGCTATAAATACTGACAGGGGTTCTAATCCTTCTCCACTCTATCCAAAACAAAAAAGAAAAAAAAAATGTTTGCCTTTAGTTATACTTTAATATTACTATTTATATTTAATATAATACATTTTATTATATTATGCCATCTTACATTATTATTCATTTATATTTAGCATATTTGTATTATTATTTATAATATATTATTTTATTATATTATGCTATCTTACATTATTATTCAATTTTTATTTTTTTATATATTATTTTTTTTTTTTTAAATGATGCCATCTTACATTATTATTCATTTATATTTAGTATATTTTTATAATTATTTATTTTTAATATATATATCAATTTGTATTATATTATGCCATCTTACATTATTATTCATTTATATATAGTATATTTGTATCATTTATATTTATTCATTTTTATTATATCATGCCATCTCACATTTTCATTTATGTATAGTATATTTATATTATTATTTCTATTTAATATATTCATTTTTATTATATCATTCCAGCTTACATTTTCATTTATATTTAGTATATTTGCATTATTATTTCTATTTAATATATTCATTTTTATTATATCATTCCAGCTTACATTTTCATTTATATTTAGTATATTTGTATTATTATAATTATATTTAATATATTTTTATTATATTATGCCATCTTACATTATTCTTTTATATTTAGTATATTTGTATTAATATTTAGATTTAAAATATACATTTTTTATTATATTATGTTATCTTACATTAGTATTCATTTATATTTAGTATATTTGTATTTTTATATTTAAAAATATAATTTTTTTTATTATATTAGTATTCATTTATATTAAGTATATTATTATTATTTATATTTCACATATTAAGCCTTTATTGGATTCCAATAAAATTTTTGATGAGATCGCCCATATCAGATTTATAACAGCGATGAACTGTCAGATCTGATCTCTCATGAATACGCCCCAAAAGACGAGACAACGGATCCGCCCGGCGGTTAGCAGAATCGTCTTATCGGTGTTACAGAGAACAAAACCGGACTCCACCCAGATAATGGACAGGACAGATCGCTGATCTACTGAACCGTGCCATCAATTCTTATCTGTGCATCTGTGCCGCTGGGAACAATAGAACAACATAGAAACGCAAAAAGAGAGTCGTCCAATGCGACCGACATTGTTTCATGTCTGTATATTACGTCGGCCATGCCGGCTGGAGACTCCAAATCTAATAAGGAGGCGCGATACACATCCGCAAAGCCACCGATCCCATCGATTGGACAATCCGCTGTTGCTCCATGTGTATGGCGTATAGTCGGTATGCACAATTTATGGTATATATGGGGCTGGGTCCAATCAGCCTCTGAACCCTCAACACGGCGCCAGACCCCATGGAGTTTAAGGGAGGCAAGACCTATTTTTTTTTTTTTCCTGAGAAATTTGCAAGCTTTTGATAAAAAAAAAAATAAATAATAATAATAATAATAATTTAAAAATAATAAAATAAAGAGGGGAGCTGTACATGTACCAATCCAAAAAAAAAAAAAAAGAATTGGGGAGGGTTTTATTAATTTTATTTCATTTTTTATTTTTAGCACTGTTTAAAAAAAAAAAAAAAGAAAAAAAGTGATCTCTTTTATTGCTATCACGAGCAATGTAAACATTCCTTGTGACAGTAATAGGCAGTGACAGGTACTCTTTATGGAGGGATCGGGGGTCTAAAATACCCCAAACCCCTCCCACTGCACTTCAATGTATTCAAAATGCCGAAATCTGCATTTTTGAATACTGACAGTTTTTTCAGTTCGGCGCCGTTAGCCGCAGAGTAACCTGGAAGTGTCGTCAATACGCCGCTTCCGGGTTACTACATCGGAGACCCGATCACAGCCGAATCCGGCTTTGTTTGGGACTCCAACCAGCTGCTGGTTGCTTGGGTCTCCCGGTGGGAAGGGAGATCCGGGCAGAGCTGTGGAAGGCGGCGGGAGGAGGAGAGGGGGGGGGGGGGTCCCCTCCCGCTCCCGGGCCACATTGGCTGTTATCTTCTGAAAGACGACCGCTGGCTCTAAAAAGCCGTACCGGGGTAACGCCTGCAGCTGCAGATCATCCCGCTGCAACCACTTCTCTGAGCCCAGGGGCAGAGACAGGGGCAGAGACAGCGGCAGAGACAGGGGCAGAGACAGGGACAGAGAGAGGGGCAGAGACAGGGGCAGAGACAGGGGCAGAGACAGGGACAGGAACAGAGAGCAGGGCAGTGCATTCACTTTAATAGAAACGCGCTAATGTGGCTCCAGAACTTTTTTTTTTTTTTTTAAGCGCACGTTTTTGAACAGCGCATTTCTTTGTTTTTCTGGCGTTTTCTTGCACAACGGAACAGCCATTTTCTTTGCGCGTTTTGGGTGTCACGTTCGGAAACACGCATCTCTGTGCGCATTTCTGATAGAGATGTAAATGGGACCCTGGCAGCCTTTGGATTGGAACGGCTGGAACTCCTCAAATCTGGCCAATTTCTTCGGCAAACTGTGACTATTTAGAGGAACTTTCATCCACCAATCACACGTCTGGAAATCTGAAGAAAGCGAATTTGCGAGTTATAAATTGGAGGAACAAGCGTTCCCCCTCTATGGTGAAGCCTACAAGCAGGATTGGTCTGGAGTTCCTCTTTATGGCGGTATACATTGTGCAATCGCCGTGTGATATAGACAATTCCCGCCCCCAGCCAGCGCAGCCATTTATTATCGCTGTATGCTGTTATGAAGCGTCTTTTATTTCCTGCCAGCAATATGATTAAAATGTTTTATATCCCATCTGGTTCTGGAATATACCAATCCGCCGCGAGAACGCCCCTCCGTTATACTTCTCCTCCTCATAACCTAGGATGGGATTCTGGGAGACCCTCCATCTGTCTAATCCAAGCTTCATAAATGACAGATTCAGCAAGCCTTTCACAGTGCTTTCCAACCGCATTCTCCTCCAAGGGATCTGTGAAACCTCCCTCTCATGCTTCAGTCAGCTCACCGGGTATGTTTGGAATTAGGGAATGCACTGAGAATACAGTATCTGACAAAAGTGAGTACACCCCTCACATTTTATTTCCAGATATAAGTTATATTATACAGGAGTGACATCACCGCTCTCCAGATATAAGTTATATTATACAGGAGTGACATCATCGCTCCCCAGATACAAGATATATTATACAGGAGTGACATCACCGCTCTCCACATACAAGTTATATTATACAGGAGTGACATCACCGCTCTCCAGATATAAGTTATATTATACAGGAGTGACATCACCACTCTCCAGATATAAGTTATATTATACAGGAGTGACATCACCGCTCTCCAGATATAAGTTATATTATACAGGAGTGACATCACCGCTCTCCAGATATAAGATATATTATACAGAGTGACATCACCACTCTCCAGATATAAGTTATATTATACAGGAGTGACATCATTGCTCCCCAGATATAAGTTATATCATACAGGAGTGACATCACCGCTCTCCAGATATAAGTTATATTATACAGGAGTGACATCACCGCTCTCCAGATATAAGATATATTATACAGGAGTGACATCCCCGCTCTCCAGATATAAGTTATATTATACAGGAGTGACATCACCGCTCTCCAGATATAAGTTATATTATACAGGAGTGACATCACCGCTCTCCAGATATAAGATATATTATACAGGAGTGACATCACCGCTCTTCAGATATACAGTATCTCACAAAAGTAAGCACACCCTCACATTTTTGTAAATATTTTATTCTATCTTTTCATGTGACAACACTGAAGAAATGACACTTTGCTACAATGTAAAGTAGTGAGTGTACAGCTTGTATAACAGTGTAAATTTACTGTCCCCTCAAAATAACTCAACACACAGTCATTAATGTGTACACTTCTGGCAACAAAAGTTAATACACCCCTAAGTGAAAATGTCCAAATTGGGTCCAATTACCCATTTTCCCTCCCCGGTGTCATGTGACTCGTTAGTGTTACAAGGTCTCAGGTGTGAATGGGTAGCAGGTGTGTTAAATTTGGTGTTATCGCTCTCACTCTCTCATACTGGTCACTGGAAGTTCAACATGGCACCTCATGGCAAAGAACTCTCAGAGGATCTGAAAAAAAAAAAAAAAAACTGTTGCTCTACATAAGATGACCTAGGCCATAAGAAGATTGCCAAGACCCTGAAACTGAGCTGCAGCACGGTGGCCAAGACCATACAGCGGTTTAACAGGACAAGTTCCTCTCAGAACAGGCCTCGCCATGGTCGACCAAAGAGGTTGAGTGCACGTGCTCAGCGTCATATCCAGAGGTTGTCTTTGGGAAATAGATGTACGAGTGCTGCCAGCATTGCTGCAGAGGTCAAGGGGTGGGGGGTCAGTCTGTCAGTGCTCAGACCATACGCCGCACACTGCAGCAAATTGGTCTGCATGGCTGTCATCCCAGAAGGAAGCCTCTTCTAAAGATGGTGCACAAGAAAGCCCGCAAACAGTTTGCTGAAGACAAGCAGACTAAGGACATGGATTACTGGAACCATCTCCTGTGGTCTGATGACACCAAGATAAACTTAATTGGTTCAGATGGTGTCAGGCGTGTGTGGCGGCAACCAGGTGAGGAGTACAAAGTCAAGTGTGTCTTGCCTACAGTCAAGCATGGCAGTGGGAGTGTCATGGTCTGGGACTGCATGAGTGCTGCTGGCACTGGGGAGCTACAGTTCATTGAGGGGACCATGAATGCCAACATGTACTGTGACATACTGAAGCAGAGCATGATCCCCTCCCTTCAGAGACTGGGCTGCAGGGCAGTATTCCAACATAACGACCCCAAACACACCTTCAAGATGACCACTGCCTTGCTAAAGAAGCTGAGGGGAAAGGTGATGGACTGGCCAAGCATGTCTCCAGACCTAAACCCTATTGAGCATCTGTGGGGCTCCTCAAACAGAAGGTGGAGGAGCGCAAGGTCTCTAACATCCACCAGCTCTGTGATGTCATCATGGAGGAGTGGAAGAGGTCTCCAGTGGTAACCTGTGAAACTCTGGTGAACTCCATGCCCCAAAGGGTTAAGGCAGTGCTGGAAAATAATGGTGGCCACACAAAATATTAACACTTTGGGCCCAATTTGGAAATTTTCACTCAGATCCTCAGAGAGATCTTTGCCATGAGGTGCCATGTTGATCTTCCAGTGACCAGTATGAGAGAGTGAGAGCGATAACACCAAATTTAACACACCTGCTCCCCATTCACTCCTGAGACCTTGTAACACTAAAAAGTCCCATGACACCGGGGAGGGAAAATGGCTAATTCGGCCCAATTTGGACATTGTCACTTAGGGGTGTACTCATTTTTGTTGTCAGCGGTTTAGACATTAATGGCTGTGTGTTGAGTTATTTTGAGGGGACAGGAAATTTACACTGTTATACAAGCTGTACACTCACTACTTTACATTGTAGCAAAGTGTCATTTCTTCAGTGTTGTCACATGAAAAGATGGAATTAAATATTTGCAAAAAATGTGAGGGGTGTACTTACTTTTGTGAGATACTGTACCTAGCCATGTGCAGAGGATGAATGCCATAGGGGACACATGTGGCTGGGATACAGTGTGTTGCATGTGACTGTGGTCACTGGGACAGGAAGTGAGGGTGAATCAACCTGATGGGGACACAGACAGAAATAAAAACCTGGCAGAGGGTCTCACTCATCTCTACTCCACCCAAAACTAAAATAAAAGTTTTGACTGGAGGTGGACTTTAACCATTTGTGGACAGTTGCAAAAATGAAACTGAAGATTTGCAAACGATGGAGGGGGTTAAATCCCCCAGCAGGTGCACAACTCATCACACACTATACAATCTGATTGTACAATCTCCTTTGGATTTACCAAAATGTTGTAATAAGAGGACAAACCTAAACAATCCATTCAACTGGTATCCAATCAGGCAGGCCCTGGCATGACATAATTTACAGGAGATCTCTGGACAATCAGATTGTATAGTGTGTGGTCACCTTTTAAGCCATTTCCTTGTGAAGATCTGCCACAGATGGGCAGGAGAGGGTTAAAGCACGCCGGGCCAGGCAGCCAGTTTGTCTGGAGAGGCTTCGTAAATTTCTGTATCCCTCTCAGTCTCTCTCATCGTGCTGCAGAATACATCAATTGTTGGAGAATGTGCGGCGTATCCCCGGAGATCAGCGCAGGGCGCAGCTGCTGCATGACTCCATTGGAGGATTCCCCGGCCAGAGGAGGAGGGCGAGCCGACTTCTCAACAGCTGGATTCCAGCTGCAGCCAGCCGCACACCAGACAAGGGGGGTCCACAGAATCCGATCGAGGGGAACCAGGGAGAGACAAACTACTACTGGCTGGGGGACTACAACTCCCAGCAATGAGGGGAACCAGGGAGGGCCAAACTGCTACTGGCTGGGGGACTACAACTCCCAGCAATGAGGGGAACCAGAGAGGGCCAAACTGCTACTGGCTGGGGGACTACAACTCCCAGCAATGAGGGGAACCAGAGAGGGCCAAACTACTACTGGCTGGGGGACTACAACTCCTAGCAATGAGGGGAACCAGGGAGGGCCAAACTACTACTGGCTGGGGGACTACAACTCCTAGCAATGAGGGGAACCAGGGAGAGACAAACTACTACTGGCTGGGGGACTACAACTCCCAGCAATGAGGGGAACCAGGGAGGGCCAAACTGCTACTGGCTGGGGGACTACAACTCCCAGCAATGAGGGGAAGCAGAGAGGGCCAAACTACTACTGGATGGAGGACTACAACTCCTAGCAATGAGGGGAACCAGAGAGGGCCAAACTGCTACTGGCTGGGGGACTACAACTCCCAGCTATCTGTGTGTGTGTGTGGGGGGGGGGGGGGGGGCTAGACTACTATCCCAAAGCTTTACACAATCTCCTTTGGATTTACCAAAATGTTGTAATAAGAGGACAAACCTAAACAATCCATTCAACTGGTATCCAATGGCTGGGGGACTACAACTCCCAGCAATGAGGGGAACCAGGGAGGGCCAAACAACTACTGGCTGGGGGACTACAACTCCCAGCAATGAGGGGAACTAGAGAGGGCCAAACAACTACTGGCTGGGGGACTACAACTCCCAGCAATGAGGGGAACCAGAGAGGACCAAACAACTACTGGCTGGGGGACTACAACTCCCAGCAATGAGGGGAACCAGAGAGGGCTAAACTACTACTGGCTGGGGGACTACAACTCCCAGCAATGAGGGGAACCAGAGAGGGCCAAACAACTACTGGCTGGGGGACTACAACTCCCAGCTATCTGTGTGTGTGTGTGGGGGGGGGGCTAGACTACTATCCCAAAGCTTTACACAAGGATAAGGGTTTTTATTTCAGCCATGTGACTTCAAAAATCACAGAAAAAAAAAAAAAAAAAAAAAATCGACAAGACGCAATATATCGGGAGATAAAGATCCTCACCCTGGTGGGTCTATGAGGAATCGTTATTACGGGGTGTTCTTAACCACTTCAATGCCGGCCACTTCTACTGCCCCCCCCCTTCCTGCCCAGGCCTATTTCCAGCTTGCCAGCGCTGTCACATTATAAATGATAATTGCTCGGTCATGCAACGCTGTCCTCAAAGGAAATGGTTATCAGTTTTTTCCCCACAAATAGAGCTCCTTTTAGTGGTATTTGATGACCTGTGCGATTTCTATTTTTTTTGCTAAACAAAGAAAAAAAAAAAAAAAAGACCTAAAATTTAGAAAAAAAAAAAAAGTTTGTTTCTGCTATAAAATGTTGTAAATAAGTAAGTTTTCTCTTTCACTGATGGGCATTGATGAGTCGGCACTGATGAGGCACTAATATGCAGCTTTGATGGGCACTGATAGGTGGCACTGATGTGCAGCACTAATGGGCACTGATAGGCAGCACTGATGGGCCATGATAAGGTGGCATTGGTGGGAACTGATGATGAGGCACTGATATGCAGCACTGATGAGCACTGATATGCAGCACTTATGGGAACTCATAGGTTGCACTGATGGGCACTCATAGGAGGCACTGATATGCACTCAAAGGTTGCATGATGGGCACCGATAAGCAACACTGATGGGCACTCATAGGTGGCACTGCTATGCACTACTAATGGGCACTTATAGGCGGCACTGGTGGGCACTGATAGGCGGCATTGATAGGTGGCACTGATGGGCACTCATAGGTGGCACTGATATGCACTACTGATGGGCACTTATGGGTGGCACTGATAGGAGTACTGATGGGCACAGAATGGCATCTCTAATGGGCACAGATTTGCATCCCTGGTGGGCTTGCACTGATAATCAATGCGCTGATCATCAGTGCAGAACCCCCCCCCCCCCCCCCTCGCCTTGTTAGCGTGAATAGAGGAAAAGACAATAAACAGCACTTCCTGGTTAGGATGTTGCCAGCCAGCTGTGATTGGACAAAGATGTCATGGGCTCTTTACCAGGATCGAAGATGAGGTGTGTGACAGCGACACTACAGGACCGATCGGCGCACTGCGCATCCCTGAGGGCACACGCGAGCGGCTTATCCTGCTTGATGTCATAGGACGCCCAGTCAGGATAACTTAACCACTTTGCGGCCGTCATTTTGCTAGACTACGGGGGCAGGAAGAGGTTAAAGTGGTTGTAAACCTCAGACCTGAAACACGAACAAAGCACATCCCTCTATAATGTGTACTTGTCTCACTCCAGAGCACTAAGTGCCATTTCTGTCTGCTGTTTTGTTCCTCCATTATCTGCATGAGTCACTTCTGACAAGTTTTCCTGACACCAAGAGAAAATATGGTGACAGGGGAGGGATCTCCAGCACACAGCCTGTGATTGACAGCCTCAGCTCTGTTCCTGTGTGAAGGGGGGTGTGTGTCCCTTCCCTCCAATCGGCTCTCAGAGCTCTCCACCCCCTGATTCTCAGAGCTGAGAGGTCCTGTGTAAATTCTGCACTTTGAATGGATGTAGAGAAGAGAAGATAGATAGGCTGTAGATAAACAGGTACAACGTATGTAGGAGGATTTATTCAATCTTTAATTTATCAAAGGCCAGTCACTTTACTGGGTATATAAGAGGGTGTACCATCACTTTATGGGTACCCCTGTGTAAAGGCCGTGTTTGACCACACAGGTGTCCCGGGCATCCCCACAAAGGAAGTCCCAACACATTTCCCACCAATCCTTCGCTCTATTACATTACAAACAGCAGAGTTTCTTTCATGCCCCTTTATTATCATTGTTATTGTAATTAACAGTATTAATATTTAAATAATTCATATTCTATTAATTAGATTATGATTAGTATCATTTGAAAAATGTAATAAAAATTATATAATACTAATTATATACGTTAATAATAATGATATTAATTTATAATAATATTAATGCTTTTATTATTCATATTATTGTTATTAGCAGTATTATTATTGTGGTTTATGATATATTATATTATCATTATTATGGTCAACAATAACAGTACCACTACTGATGGATATGGATATTAAATAGCAATTAGAAACCTCAACAATAATATGAATATTAATATATAATTAGTATAATTTGATCATTATTATGATTGTTATTATTTATTATTACTACTATTATTGTTATTATAATGTTTGTGATTCCTTTATCATTTTATATCTACCTCTCTCATATTATATATATATATATAAAATATATATATATATAAATAATAATAATAATAATAATAATAATAATAATTTGATCATTATTATGATTGGATTGTTTTTATTATTTATTATTACTGCTACTATTTATATTATTGTTACTATTACTGTTATAAAATGATAAAGGAATCACAAACATTATAATATCTATCTCTCTCTCATAATATATATATATATATATATATATATATATATATATATATATATATATACATATATATATATATATATATATAAAAATAAATAGATAGATAGATATATAATAATTTGATCATCATTATTATGATTGGATTGTTTTATTATTTATTTTTACTGCTACTATTGATATTATTGTTACTATTACTGTTATTATAAAGTTATTCATTTTTTTATTATCATTAAAAAATATTCTATTATGATTTTTCATATTATTAATATTGTTCTTGTTCTTATTATTAATATAATTATAACCACCCCCATTCTC
>NC_138778.1:10566552-10617552 GCF_965119305.1 Pelophylax lessonae | reverse complement strand
ACAAAAGTGAGTACACCCCTCACATTTTTGTAAATATTTTATTCTATCTTTTCATGTGACAACACTGAATAAATGACACTTTGCTACAATGTAAAGTAGTGAGTGTACAGCTTGTATAACAGTGTCAATTTGCTGTCCCCTCAAAATAACTCAACACACAGCCATTAATGTCTAAACCGCTGGCAACAAAAGTGAGTACACCCCTAAGTAAAAATGTCCAAATTGGGCCCAGTTAGCCATTTTCCCTCCCCGGTGTCATGTGACTCGTTAGGGTTACAAGGTCTCAGGTGTGAATGGGGATCAGGTGTGTTACATTTGGTGTTATCGCTCTCACTCTCTCATACTGGTCACTGGAAGTTCAACATGGCACTTCATGGCAAAGAACTCTCTGAGGATCTGAAAAAAAGAATTGTTGCTCTACATAAAGATGGCTTAGGCTATAAGAAGATTGCCAAGACCCTGAAACTGAGCTGCAGCACGGTGGCCAAGACCATACAGCGGTTTAACAGGACAGGTTCCACTCAGAACAGGCCTCGCCATGGTCGACCAAAGAAGTTGAGTGCACGTGCTCAGCGTCATATCCAGAGGTTGTCTTTGAGAAATAGACGTATGAGTGCTGCCAGCATTGCTGCAGAGGTTGAAGGGGTGGGGGAGGGGTCAGCCTGTCAGTGCTCAGACCATACGCCGCACACTGCATCAAACTGGTCTGCATGGCTGTCATCCCAGAAGGAAGCCTCTTCTAAAGATGATGCACAAGAAAGCCCACAAACAGTTTTCTGAAGACAAGCAGACTAAGGACATGGATTACTGGAACCATCTCCTGTGGTCTGATGAGACCAAGATAAACGTATTTTGTTCAGATGGTGTCAGGCGTGTGTGGGGGCAACCAGGTGAGGAGTACAAAGACAAGTGTGTCTTCCCTATAGTCAAGCATGGTGGTGGGAGTGTCATGGTCTGGGGCTGCATGAGTGCTGCCGGCACTGGGGAGCTACAGTTCATTGAGGGAACCATGAATGCCAACATGTACTGTGACATACTGAAGCAGAGCATGATCCCCTCCCTTCAGAGACTGGGCCGCAGGGCAGTATTCCAACATAACGACCCCAAACACCTCCAAGACTAACACTGCCTGGCTAAAGAAGCTGAGGGTAAAGGTGATGGACTGGCCAAGCATGTCTCCAGACCTAAACCTTATTGAGCATCTGTGGGGCATCCTCAAACAGAAGGTGGAGGAGCGCAAGGTCTCTAACATCCACCAGCTCTGTGATGTCATCATGGAGGAGGGGAAGAGGATTCCAGTGACAACCTGTGAAGCTCTGGTGAACTCCATGCCCAAGAGGGTTAAGGCAGTGCTGGAAAATAATGGTGGCCACACAAAATATTAACACTTTGGGCCCAATTTGGACATTTTCACTCAGATCCTCAGAGAGTTCTTTGCCATGAGGTGCCATGTTGAACTTCCAGTGACCAGTATGAGAGAGTGAGAGTGATAACACCAAATTTAACACACCTGCTCCCCATTCACACCTGAGACCTTGTAACACTAACGAGTCACATGACAACGGGGAGGGAAAATGGCTAATTGGGCCCAACTTGGACAATTTCACTTAGGCCCCTTTAACACAGGCGGACCGTTCAGATCCGCCTGTCAGTTTTTTTGGCGGATCTGAACGGTCCCCCCATGCATCTCTATGGGGCATCGGATGTCAGCAGAGACATGTCCGCTGACATCCAATCTGTCAAATCTAGACGGATGGAAACCCTATTTTCCATCCGTCCAGCGGATCGCATCGGATGAGAACGGACCGACGGTCCGTTCCCATTCGATTCCCCCATAGAGATGTATGGGGCTCTGACAGCTGTGTCTCCGCACACAGTGCGGAGAACAGCTGCCATTCTCCTGCTCAGCGGATCGATCCGCCGCTTAGATAAATGGAGTCCGCCGACGGAGTGGACTGTCTGAAAGAGCACTTAGGGGTGTACTCACTTTTGTTGCCAGCGGTTTAGACATTAATGGCTGTGTGTTGAGTTATTTTGAGGGGACAGCAAATTTACACTGTTATACAAGTTGTACACTCACTACTTTACATTGTAGCAAAGTGTCATTTCTTCAGTGTTGTCACATGAAAAGATAGAATAAAATATTTACAAAAATGTGGGGGGGTGTACTTACTTTTGTGAGATATTGTACCTAGCCATGTGCAGAGGATGAATGCCATAGGGGGCACATGTGGCTGGGATACAGTGTGTTGCATGTGACTGTGGTCACTGGGACAGGAAGTGAGGGTGAATCAACCCGATGGGGACAACCTGACTGAGGGTCTCACTCATCTCTACTCCACCCAAAACTAAAATAAAAAGTTTTGACTGGAGGTGGACTTTAACCATTTGTGGACAGTTGCCCAGATGAAACTGAAGATTTGCAAACGATGGAGGGGGTTAAATCCCCCAGCAGGTGCACAACTCATCACACACTATACAATCTGATTGTACAATCTCCTTTGGATTTACCAAAATGTTGTAATAAGAGGACAAACCTAAACAATCCATTCAACTGGTATCCAATCAGGCAGGCCCTGGCATGACATAATTTACAGGAGATCTCTGGACAATCAGATTGTATAGTGTGTGGTCACCTTTTAAGCCATTTCCTTGTGAAGATTGGCCACGGATGGGCAGGAGGAGGTTAAAGCACGCCGGGCCAGGCAGCCAGTTTGTCTGGAGAGGCTTCGTACATTTCTGTATCCCTCTCAGTCTCTCTCATCGTGCTGCAGAATACATCAATTGTTGGAGAATGTGCGGCGTATCCCCGGAGATCAGCGCAGGGCGCAGCTGCTGCATGACTCCATTGGAGGATTCCCCGGCCAGAGGAGGAGGGCGAGCCGACTTCTCAACAGCTGGATTCCAGCTGCAGCCAGCCGCACACCAGACAAGGGGGGTCCACAGAATCCGATCGAGGGGAACCAGGGAGAGACAAACTACTACTGGCTGGGGGACTACAACTCCCAGCAATGAGGGGAACCAGGGAGGGACAAACTGCTACTGGCTGGGGGACTACAACTCCCAGCAATGAGGGGAGCCAGAGAGGGCCAAGCTACTACTGGCTGGGGGACTACAACTCCCAGCAATGAGGGGAACCAGGGAGGGACAAACTGCTACTGGCTGGGGGACTACAACTCCCAGCAATGGGGGGAACCAGAGAGGGCCAAACTACTACTGGCTGGGGGACTACAACTCCCAGCAAAGAGGGGAGCCAGAGAGGGCCAAGCTACTACTGGCTGGAGGACTACAACTCCCAGCAATGAGGGGAACCAGGGAGGGACAAACTGCTACTGGCTGGGGGACTACAACTCCCAGCAATGGGGGGAACCAGAGAGGGCCAAACTGCTACTGGCTGGGGGACTACAACTCCCAGCAAAGAGGGGAGCCAGAGAGGGCCAAGCTACTACTGGCTGGGGGACTACAACTCCCAGCAATCTGTGTGGGGGGGGGGGGGGGGAAACTAGACTACTATCCCAAAGCTTTACACAAGGATAAGGATCTTTATTTCAGCCATGTGACTTCAAAAATCACAAAAAAAAAAAAAAAAAAAAATCAACAAGACGTAATATATCGGGAAATAAAGATCCTTACCCTGGTGGGTCTATGAGGAATCGTTATTACGGGTGTTCTTAACTACTTCAATGCTGGCCACTTCTACTCCCTCCCCCCCCTTCCTGCCCAGGCCTATTTCCAGCTTGCCAGCGCTGTCACATTATAAATGATAATTGCTCGGTCATGCAACGCTGTCCTCAAAGGAAATGGTTATCAGTTTTTTCCCCACAAATAGAGCTCCTTTTGGTGGTATTTGATGACCTGTGCGATTTTTATTTTTTTTGCTAAACAAAGAAAAAAAAAAAAAAAGACCGAAAATTTAGAAAAAAAAAAAAAAGTTTGTTTCTGCTATAAAATGTTGTAAATAAGTAAGTTTTCTCTTTCACTGATGGGCATTAATAAGTCGGCACTGATGAGGCACTAATATGCAGCTTTGATGGGCACTGATAGGTGGCACTGATGTGCAGCACTAATGGGCACTGATAGATGGCACTGATAGGCAGCACTGATGGGCCATGATAAGGTGGCATTGGTGGGAACGGATGATGAGGCACTGATATGCAGCACTGATGGGCACTGATATGCAGCACTGATGGGCACTGATATGCAGCACTGATGGGCACTGATATGCAGCACTGATGGGCACTCATAGGAGGCACCGATATGCACTCAAAGGTTGCATGATGGGCACCGATAAGCAACACTGATGGGCACTCATAGGTGGCACTGATATGCACTACTAATGGGCACTTATAGGCGGCACTGGTGGGCACTGATGGGCACTCATAGGTGGCACTGATATGCACTACTGATGGGCACTTATGGGTGGCACTGATAGGCAGTACTGATGGGCACAGATTTGCATCCCTGGTGGGCTTGCACTGATAATCAATGCGCTGATCATCAGTGCAGAACCCCCCCCCCCCTCGCCTTGTTAGCGTGAATAGAGGAAAAGACGATAAACAGCACTTCCTGGTTAGGATGTTGCCAGCCAGCTGTGATTGGACAAAGATGTCATGGGCTCTTTACCAGGATCGAAGAGGAGGTGTGTGACAGCGACACTACAGGACCGATCGCCACGCTGCGCCCCACCCGAGGGCACACGCGAGCGGCTTATCCTGCTTGATGTCATAGGACGCCCACTCAGGATAACTTAGCCACTTTGCGGCCGTCATTTTGCTAGACTACGGGGGCAGGAAGAGGTTAAAGTGGTTGGAACCTCAGACATGAAACACAAAGAAAGCACATCCCTCTATATTGTGTACTTGTCTCACTCCAGAGCACTAAGTGTAATTTCTGTCTGTGGTTTTGTTCCTCCATTATCTGCATGAGTCACTTCTGACAAGTTTTCCTGACACCAAGAGAAAATATGGTGACAGGGGAGGGATCTCTAGCACACAGCCTGTGATTGACAGCCTCAGCTCTGTTCCTGTGTGAAGGGGGGGGTGTGTCCCTTCCCTCCAATCAGCTCTCAGAGCTCTCCTCACTCATGTAACTTCAGCTCTCCACCCCCTGATTCTCAGAGCTGAGAGGTTCTGTGTAAATTCTGCACTTTGAATGGATGTAGAGAAGAGAAGATAGATAAGATGTAGATAAACAGGTACAACGTATGTAGGAGGATTTATTCAATCTCTGCGTATCACATGAGGCCAGTCACTTTACTGGGTATATGTGAGGGTTTACCATCACTTTATGGGTACCCCTGTGTAAAGGCCGTGTTTGACCACACAGGTGTCCCGGGCATCCCTATAAAGGAAGTCCCAACACATTTCCCACCAATCCTTCGCTCGCTCTATTACATTACAAACAGCAGAGTTTCTTTCATGCCCCTTTATTATCATTGTTATTGTAATTAACAGTATTAATATTTAAATCAATTCATATTCTATTAATTAGATTATGATTAGTATCATTTGAAAAATGTAATAAAAATCATACAATACTAATTATATACGTTAATAATAATGATATTAATTTATATTAATATTATTGCTTTTATTATTCATATTATTCTTATTAGCAGTATTATTATTGTGGTTTATGATATATTATCATTATATTATTATTATTGTCAACAATAACAGTACCACTACTGATGGATATTAAATAGCAATTAGAAACCTCAACAATAATATGAATATTAATATATAATTAGTATAATTTGATCATTATTATGATTGTTCTTATTTATTATTACTACAATTATTGTTACTATTACTATGTTTGTGATTCCTTTATCATTTTATATCTACCTCTCTCATATTATATAATAATAATAATAATAATAATAATATGATCATTATTATGATTGGATTGTTTTTATTATTTATTATTACTGCTACTATTGATATTATTGTTACTATTACTGTTATAAAATGATAAAGGGATCACAAACATTATAATATCTCTCTCTCATAAAATATATATTATATATATATATATATATAGATAGATATATAATAATTTGATCATCATTATTATGATTGGATTGTTTTTATTATTTATTATTACTGCTACTATTGATATTATTGTTACTATTACTGTTATAAAATGATAAAGGGATCACAAACATTATAATATCTCTCTCTCATAAAATATATATTATATATATATATATATATAGATAGATATATAATAATTTGATCATCATTATTATGATTGGATTGTTTTTATTATTTATTTTTACTGCTACTATTGATATTATTGTTACTATTACTGTTATTATAAAGTTATTCATTTTTTTATTATCATTAAAAAATATTCTATTATGATTTTTCATATTATTAATATTGTTCTTATTATTAATATAATTATAACCACCCCCATTCTCCACCCCATACATCCTTCTAGAAGGATCTGTTGGGCCCCCCCCCCCCCATTCTGTATATCAGATATCGGGGTCCACACTTTGTATCTGAACTCCTCAGTATGAGCAACAAACAAGGAGCCCCCCCAAGGAATCCAGAGGACATTCATACAGAGCTCTCATACCGGACACACTACTACCCCCACCCTGCCAGGGGAACTACAACTCCCAGCCACTGACCTCTACCAACCTAGGACAAGCAAAGGAAGAGGGGGTGCAAACAGTTCTGAGCCTGGCGCTTGATGATAAACTACAAGTCACAGAATGTCCTGGAGATAGTAACAGCTGGCTGCATTCCGAGTACAACTACAACTCCCAGCAAATAAGACTACAACTCCCAGCAAATAAGACTACAACTCCCAGCAGGTTCCCAGATAGGAGGATGCAGCATGGGGATTACTTTGGCTGCAACCGTTACTTTATAAAGCGTACCCAAAAATTGCAGCCTATCCTGGGGACCTCGGCTGTGTGCCCATGCTGGGAGTTGTAGTTCCACCACATCTGGAGAGTCTCAGGCTGTCCGTAAACCCGGTCCAGGATCTGACCCCCCCCCCTCCCCGCTCCAGATGTTTGTAATGAGAACGAAGCTTGTGTAAATATTTTGGTGCTCGAGATGTCCCAGAGCCACTCCCTTCTCCTATTCATTCCGCACAGATACCGAGAATTACACCCGGCTTACAGGACAAGAGAAGTAGTACTGTGCAGAGTCCATACATACAGAATACGAACAGATACTGAGAATTACACCCAGCATACAGGACAAGAGAAGTAGTACTGTGCAGAGTCCATACATACAGAATACGAACAGATACTGAGAATTACACCCAGCATACAGGACAAGAGAAGTAGTACTGTGCAGAGTCCATACATACAGAATAAGAACAGATACTGAGAATTACACCCAGCATACAGGACAAGAGAAGTAGTACTGTGCAGAGTCCATACATACAGAATAAGAACAGATACTGAGAATTACACCCGGCATACAGGACAAGAGAAGTGGTACTGTGCAGAGTCCATACATACGGAATAAGAACAGATCTGAGAATTCGAAATTTCAGCGAATCGCGGGACGTTTGTGCAATGCTATTACTTCCTAAAAGGCACCCTAATCGCGGTGTGATTTTGCCGCAATTGTCACGTGATAAATCATGCTGCATTTGCGCAAATCGCGTCGCGCGATGCTTACAACTCGAAAAGGAGCAGCAGCTTCTTTTAAGCGTGTTGCGATTTGCCACGATTGCAGCACGATTTATCGCACCGCGATTGGGGTTCCAGAACTTCTTTTGGGCGTCAGGCGTCCCGTTATTCTGTTTGCGTGATTTTACCACAATTCGTCGGTTGACAATCGCGACAAAATCGCGCTGTGATTAGGGTGCCGTTGAAAGTAACGGGGATTGAAAACGCGTCCCGCGACGATTTCGGGATGGTGGACAGAATCACGGGAATTCCGCCTGCGATCCGGAACACCGTGGTGTGAATGGAGACTAAAAAGTAATGACACAGCAAACACGACTTGCGTTTTGGCTTGTTTCAGATCGCCTAGTTTATGAGGCGCGTTGCGTTGACGCGTTTTTCTACGTTGCACTGCACACCAATGCAGGATAAATACGTTGTTAATCCACACACACATTAGTTGTGTCCGTTTAGCACACTTGGTGGGAACCATCCCGAGCCGCTGTGTGGCAGTCATGTTTGTGCGCAGCCCGTGCCGCCTCCCATTGCACAACGCTGAGTGTGTGCAGAACTCCCATCGCCAATCGTAATGTGGAAGTCGTTAAGTTGTCACAAGTTATTCGGGAAGGTGAAGTCATAAGAAGAATGGGAAGAAGCGTTGGCCCCCATCCAGCCTGCCGGGGTCACTAATACCTCCGGGATGTCGGGGGTTAATCAGCCTGTCCCGGAACATTCCCCTCCGGTTCTGTAATCGGGTCCCACCCAACGTGTCCTATAGTAACCCCTGAACTCCAGCTGGAAGGAGCACGCACATCCCTCACCCACTCACTTCTGGAGGACCAAGCGACTTCGAAAAGTCCTGTGACCAATCAGGGCTCCCCAGAGGTTGCCTATGGCGTTGGGGTGCAGGGCAGACGGCGGTAAAATTCTGCTGCAGGCTATTTTGGGGTCCAGGCTCAATTTCTACATATAGAACACAATTCAGAGGCAGAGTCCTGCATCATGAAACTGGCCTTTAACACTCTCCTGTAATGTGTAGAAGGTTGTAGATATGGTCGGGTTGGATGCAGGGTGTAAATATAGTCGGGTTGGATGAGGGTTGTAGATATGGTCGGGTTGGATGAGGGTGTAGATATGGTCGGGTTGGATGCAGCGTGTAGATATGGTCGGGTTGGATGCAGGGTGTAGATATGGTTGGGTTGGATGCAGGGTGTAGATATGGTCGGGTTGGATGAGGGTGTAGATATGGTCGGGGTGGAAGGAGGTTGTAGATATGGTCGGGTCCGATGCAGGGTGTTGATATAATCAGGTTGGATGCAGGGTGTAGATATGGTCGGGTTGGATGCAGCGTGTAGATATGGTCGGGTTGGATGCAGCGTGTAGATATGGTCGGGTTGGATGCAGGGTGTAGATATGGTCGGGTTGGATGCAGGGTGTTGATATAATCAGGTTGGATGCAGGGTGTAGATATGGTCGGGTTGGATGCAGGGTGTAGATATGGTCGGGTTGGATGCAGGGTGTAGATATGGTCGGGTTGGATGCAGGGTGTAGATATAGTCGGGTTGGATGCAGGGTGTAGATATAGTCGGGTTGGATGCAGGTTGTAGATATAGTCGGGTTGGATGCAGGTTGTAGATATAGTCGGGTTGGATGCAGGTTGTAGATATAGTCGGGTTGGATGCAGGTTGTAGATATAGTCGGGTTGGATGGAGGTTGTAGATATAGTCGGGTTGGATGCAGGGTGTAGATATGGTCGGGTTGGATGCAATGTGTAGATATAGTCGGGTTGGATGAGGGTGTAGATATGGTCGGGTTGGATAAGGGTTGTAGATATGGTCGGGTTGGATGCAGGGTGTAGATATGGTTGGGTTGGATGCAGGGTGTAGATATGGTCGGGTTGGATGAGGGTGTAGATATGGTCGGGTTGGATGCAGGGTGTAGATATGGTTGGGTTGGATGCAGGGTGTAGATATAGTCGGGTTGGATGCAGGGTGTAGATATGGTCGGGTTGGATGAGGGTGTAGATATGGTCGGGTTGGAAGGAGGTTGTAGATATGGTCGGGTCCGATGCAGGGTGTTGATATAATCAGGTTGGATGCAGGGTGTAGATATGGTCAGGTTGGATGCAATGTGTAGATATAGTCGGGTTTGATGCAGGGTGTAGATATGGTCGGGTTGGATAAGGATGTAGATCTGGTCGGGTTGGATGCAGGGTGTAGATCTGGTCGGGTTGGATGCAGGGTGTAGATATGGTCGGGTTGGATAAGGGTGTAGATCTGGTCGGGTTGGATGCAGGGTGTAGATCTGGTCGGGTTGGATGCAGGGTGTAGATCTGGTCGGTTTGTAGATATGGTCGGGGTGGATGAGGGTTGTAGCTATAGTCAGGTTGGATGCGGATTGTAGATATAGTTGGGTTGGATGAGGGTTGTAGATATGGTCGGGGTGTAGATATACTTAGGTTGGATGAGGGCTGTAGATATAGTTGGGTTGGATGCGGGTTGTAGATATGGTCATGTTGGATGAGGGTTGTAGATATTGTCGGGTTGGATGAGGGTTGTAGATATGGTCAGGTTGGATGCAGGTTGTAGATATAGTCGGGTGGGAAGGAGGTTGTAGATATAGTCGGGTGGGAAGGAGGTTGTAGATATGGTCGGGTTGGATGCAGGGTGTAGATATAGTCAGGTTGAATGGAGGTTGCAGATATGGTCAGGTTGGATGAGGGTTGTAGATATGGTCGGGTTGGATGCAGGGTGTAGATATAGTCGGGTTGGATGCGGTTTGTAGATATGGTCGGGTTGGATGCGGGTTGTAGATATGGTCGGGTTGGATGCGGGTTGTAGATATGGTCGGGTTGGATGCGGGTTGTAGATATGGTCGGGTTGGATGCAGGGTGTAGATATGGTCGGGTTGGATGCAGGGTGTAGATATGGTCGGGTTGGATGCAGGGTGTAGATATGGTCGGGTTGGATGAGGGTTGTAGATATGGTCGGGTTGGATGCGGGTTGTAGATATGGTCGGGTTGGATGCAGGGTGTAGATATGGTCGGGTTGGATGCGGGTTGTAGATATGGTCGGGTTGGATGAGGGTTGTAGATGTGGTCGGGTTGGATGCGGGTTGTAGATATGGTTGGGTTGGATGCAGGGTGTAGATATGGTCGGGTTGGATGCGGGTTGTAGATATGGTCGGGTTGGATGAGGGTTGTAGATATGGTCGGGTTGGATGAGGGTTGTAGATATGGTCGGGTTGGATGCGGGTTGTAGATATGGTCGGGTTGGATGCAGGGTGTAGATATGGTCGGGTTGGATGGAGGTTGTAGATATAGTTGGGTTGGATGCAGAGTGTAGATATGGTCGGGTTGGATGAGGGTTGTAGATATGGTCGGGTTGGATGAGGGTTGTAGATATGGTCGGGTTGGATGCGGGTTGTAGATATGGTCGGGTTGGATGCAGGGTGTAGATATGGTCGGGTTGGATGAGGGTTGTAGATATGGTCGGGTTGGATGAGGGTTGTAGATATGGTCGGGTTGGATGCGGGTTGTAGATATAGTTGGGTTGGATGGAGGTTGTAGATATAGTCGGGTTGGATGCGGGTTGTAGACATGGTCGGGTTGGATGCGGGTTGTAGATATAGTTGGGTTGGATGCGGGTTGTAGATATAGTTGGGTTGGATGCGGGTTGTAGATATAGTTGGGTTGGATGCGGGTTGTAGATATAGTTGGGTTGGATGAGGGTTGTAGATATAGTTGGGTTGGATGGAGGTTGTAGATATAGTTGGGTTGGATGCAGGGTGTAGATATGGTCGGGTTGGATGAGGGTTGTAGATATGGTCGGGTTGGATGAGGGTTCCAGGATGTTGGCCAGACCGCCAATGATGGAGGGAACAGTAAAGCACAGTCACTGAACAGCACTACTGTACAGAAAAACAGATTTATTTAATCTGTAAATATGGACGCTTCACCTACAATAGAACAAGGATGATTTTCCTGAACAATTCTGACTTTTCTCTCCGGAGTGATTGTGAAATCCCGGGATATGTACATAGTGAGGTCACATGGTAGAGGTGCCCGAATTCTGCAGGTGACTCACAATGTAAACAGAGCGCCATCCAGACAGCGTATCGCAGAGGATAACATGGCCGCACCCTTTCTGCTCCAGGTACACCACTTCTGGAATCAGCGCCGTGCCAACAATCTCAGTATCATTTAAAGGGCAACTCAACTAAAGTCATCACCAACTGCTTCTTGTCAGAGACCTTCTCACAACACTTATAGGAGAACTCCGAAAAGAGAAATCTCCCTATTGTAATCCCACCATTGTGGGAGGGGCAGAGACACAAACTACTGCAGGAAATCCCACCATTGTGGGAGGGGCAGAGACACAAACTACTGCAGGAAATGTCATTATTGTGGGAGGGGCAGAGACGCAAACTACTGGAAGGAAATCTCCCCATTGTGGGAGGGGCAGAGACACAAACTACTGGAAGGAAATCTCCCCATTGTGGGAGGAGCAGAGACACAAACTACTGTACTGCAGAAAATCCCACCACTGTGGGAGGGGCAAAGGCACAAACTACTAAAGGGAAATGTCACCATTGTGGGAGGGGCAGAGACACAAACTATTGGAGGGAATCTCACCATTGTGGGAGGGGCAGACACACAAACTACCGCAGGAAATTCCACCATTGTAGAAGGGGCAGAGACACAAACTACTGCAAAAAAATCTCCTCATTGTAGGAGGGGAAGAGACACAAACTACTGGGGGAAATCTCGCCATTGTGGGAGGGGCAGAGACACAAACTACTGCAGAAAATCCCACCACTCTGGGAGAGGCAAAGGCACAAACTACTAAAGGGAAATGTCACCATTGTGGGAGTGGCAGAGACACAAATTACTGAGAAATCTCATCATTGTGGGAGGGGCAGAGACACAAACTACTGCAAGAAATCTCATTATTGTGGGAGGGGCAGAGACACAAACTACTGCAGGAAATCTCATTATTGTGGGAGGGGCAGAGACACAAACGACTATAGGAAAATTTCACCATTGTGGGAGGGGCAGACAAAAACTACTAAAGGGAAATTTCAACATTGTGGGAGGGGCAGAGACACAAACTACTGCAGGACAATAAATTTTACCTATTTTCTGGCAGCTTTTACAGAAAACCTAAGGCATTGTAATTGGGAGAGCAAACCAGTTTTTTGCTTGACACCCTGCCCCCCTGCACACAGGAATGTCACTCTCATAACTAGTGCGGAGGTCACATGTAGTGGGGGGGGGGGGGGGGTGACAAAAGAATAAATAAACTCCTCCCCACTTCTGTTTCCGGGATCTGAGCCATAAATGGGGACATTCGAGGCCAACCTACAACAATAGGTCCTGTGTTATCAGCGCCGGAGCTGCTCTCTCGCTCTTCTGATTGGAACATGTTTGGAGATTCCAGAAACACTTTGATTTTCGGCCCCCGGGATATAAAAGCTCCTTTCCCAGCCATGTCAGCAGAGGTGTCAGTGTGGCGCCTCTAGTGGTAGGATTGGGTACTGATCTCTTGTGCCAAATGTAAGAGACTGTTCATTTTAAAAGCAAAGAGCACCTGTTACATACCTAATCCAGCTGAAAAAAAGGAACATGTTCATAGAATTCAACTAAAAAACAAAAATAAAATAAATAAAACAAAAATAAAATAAATAAATAAATAAATAAAATAAATAAATGAATGAATAAATAAATAAATAAAAAACTGGCGCCCTAACACTAAACCCGCAGCGGATCCCGGAGGTAAGCTAAAAAACCCTTAGGGCCGGTTAACGCCAGATTCACACAGGAACATGGTCCGCATTGCTGTGCGATTCCATTTCCCAGCAATGCAATTTTGGGTCTGCAAATCGCACCGATCTGCCTTTAACCACATTAAGACCGGTCGGATTTGCCCCCTTCCTGACCAGGCCCTATTTTGCGATTCGGCACTGCGTTACTTTAACGGACAATTGCGCGGTCGTGCGACGCTGTACCCAAATAAAATTGATGTCCTTTTTTCCCCCCACAAATAGAGCTTTCTTTTGGTGGTATTTGATCACCTGTGCGATTTAAAATTTTTGCGCTATAAACAAAAAAAAAAAAAAAACGACAATTCTGAAAAAAAACAATTTTTCACATTCTGCTATATGACATTCTCAAAAAAAAAAAAATTAACATTTTAGGCCAATTTGTTTTTTGCTACATATTTTTGGTAAAAAAAAAATTAACAATAATAATCGCAATAAGCGTATTTAGATTTCTTTTGGTGGTATTTGGTGGTATTTGATCACCTGTGCGATTTTTTTTTTTTTTTTTTGCGCTATAAACAAAAAAAGAGCGAGAATTCTGGAAAAAAAAAAAAAAAAAAAAAAAAAACAACAAATTTCACTTTCTGCTATATAAAACATTCCAAAAAAAAAAATAAAAAAATTAAAAATCTATTTTTTTTAACATTTTAGGCCAATTTGTTTTCTGCTACATATTTTTGGTAAAAAAAAAAAAATAATAATTGCAATAAGTGTATTTTGATTGGTTTGCGCAATAGTTATCGCGTCTACTAACTACGGGAAATTTATGTAATTTTTATTGTTTTTTTTTTTTTTTATTAGTAATGGCGGTGTTCTGCGATTTTTAGCGCGACTGCGACATTGCGGCAGACAGATCGGACCCCTAACTGAAATTTTTGACACTTTTGGGGGGACCAGTGACATTACTACAGTAATCGGTGCTATAAATATGCATTGTTACTTTAATAATGGCACTGGCAGGGAAGGGGTTAGCACCAGGGGTAATCAAAGGGTTAAATGTGTCCCTAGGGGAGAGATTCTAACTGTGGGGGGGGGCGTGGCTTCTGAAATGACCATAGAGACCTGTGATCCTATAGTTCGCACTGCGATATGTGAACTGATCTGGGGGTGTTAACTCTGTATTGACACCCCCAGCGATTCGCTTATGGCAGTGTGAACTGCCTGCGATTTGAATGCGATGCGAGAATCCACAGTGGATTCGCAGGGTTCCTGCTTCGCATGTGTGTGAACCGCCACTCAAGCCAAACGCCAGAAGCTCAAAGTTCGGGAACTTTTTTTTTTTTTTTTTGCAGCTCAAATTGGGCGCATTTTTTAAGCATTTTTTGTTCTCCATAGAAGTGCATGAAACGGTTGACCTGGGCATTTTAGCGCGTTTTGCCATGCGTTTTTCTGCTCAAAATGCAATAAATTAAATAAAATAATTAATATCTGTTCAAAATGCAAAATAATTACATAAAATTAATATCTGTTCAAAATGCAATAAATTAAATAAAATAATGAATATCTGTTCAAAATGCTATAATTAAATAAAATAATTAATAAAAATACATAAATTATAAATAAAAAAAATAAATAAAATAAAAAAAACCTAATTTTAACCCCAAATGTAAATAATGTATTGCAAAATTGATAATTTATATGGATCTATTTTTTTTTTTTAAACACATATAGGGATTGTTTATGAACAAGCGCACTCTCTTTTTCTTTAATAATGAAACGGATAATATTTTTCACTAATGGCTAATAATGAAAAACGCCAAAAGCTCAAAAAAGCTTTAAAATTGCTATACAAAAACGCTCAAAAACGTACAAATGCCCTAAAAAAAAAAAAAAAAAAAATACCTTAAAAAAACGCAACATTTAGGTGTGAATACAGCCAAAGAATGAATGGCACTCAAACACGCACGGTGTGGTTTGCCACGATTGCAGTGCGATTTTGCCAAGCTGTAGGCCAATCCTCAAAGCACAAAGCGTACTGGTCTATGGAACCGGTTGCTGGGATTGTCCACATTGTCTGTGACGGCAAAGTGACGTTCGTTGAATCAAGTCACACACAAAATTCCAACCAACAGAGTAGAAGTCAGCGATAACCTTACAAGTGTGCACTTCACTGCTTGGCACCGTGATTAAAAAAAAAAAAGTCATAAGAGATAAGTGCGCCAAGCTGGAAACCCCAGCCCCCCTCCTCTCCATCCAACACTGGAAATCCCAGCCCCCCTCCTCTCCATCCAACACTGGAAATCCCAGCCCCCCTCCTCTCCATCCAACACTGGAAATCCCAGCCCCCCTCCTCTCCATCCAACACTGGAAATCCCAGCCCCCCTCCTCTCCATCCAACACTGGAAATCCCAGCCCCCCTCCTCTCCATCCAACACTGGAAATCCCAGCCCCCCTCCTCTCCATCCAACACTGGAAATCCCAGCCCCCCTCCTCTCCATCCAACACTGGAAATCCCAGCACCCCTCTGCTCCATCCAAAACTGGAAACCCCAGCCCCCCTCCTCTCCATCCAACACTGGAAATCCCAGCCCCCCTCCTCTCCATCCAACACTGGAAATCCCAGCACCCCTCCGCTCTATCCAACGCTGGAAATCCCAGCACCCCTCCGCTCCATCCAACACTGGAAATCCCAGCACCCCTCCGCTCCATCCAACACTGGAAATCCCAGCACCCCTCCGCTCCATCCAACACTGGGAACCCCAGCCCCCCTCCTCTCCATCCAACACTGGAAATCCCAGCACCCCTCCGCTCTATCCAACGCTGGAAATCCCAGCCCCCCCTCCGCTCCATCCAACACTGGAAACCCCAGCACCCCTCCGCTCCATCCAACACTGGAAATCCCAGCACCCCTCCGCTCCATCCAACACTGGGAACCCCAGCCCCCCTCCTCTCCATCCAACACTGGAAATCCCAGCACCCCTCCGCTCCATCCAAAACTGGAAACCCCAGCACCCCTCCGCTCCATCCAACACTGGGAACCCCAGCCCCCCTCCTCTCCATCCAACACTGTAAATCCCAGCACCCCTCCGCTCCATCCAACACTGTAAATCCCAGCCCCCCCCCCTTCCGCTCCATCCAACACTGTAAATCCCAGCCCCCCTCCGCTCCATCCAACACTGTAAATCCCAGCCCCCCCCTTCCGCTCCATCCAACACTGGAAATCCCAGCCCCCCTCCACTCCATCCAACACCGGAAATCCCAGCCCCCCTCCGCTCCATCCAACACTGGAAATCCCAGCCCCCACCGCTCCATCCAACACCGGAAATCCCAGCACCCCTCCACTCCATCCAACACTGGAAATCGCAGCCCCCCTCAGCTCCATCCAACACTGGAAATCCCAGCACCCCTCCGCTCCATCCAACACTGGAAATCCCAGCCCCCCTCCGCTCCATCCAACACTGGAAATCCCAGCCCCCTCCCCCGCTCCATCCAACACTGGAAATCACAGCACCCCTCCGCTCCATTCAAAGCTGGAAATCCCAGCCCCCCTCCGCTCCATCCAACACTGGAAATCCCACCCCCCCCCCGCTCCATCCAACACTGGAAAAATCCCACCCCCCCCCCCCCCGCTTCATCCAACACTGGAAATCCCAGCCCCCCTCTGCTTCATCCAACACTGGAAATCCCAGCCCCCCCTCTGCTCCATCCAACACTGGAAATCCCAGCCCCCCCTCTGCTCCATCCAACACTGGAAATCCCAGCCCCATGTATATAATGTTTGAGGGTTTTAAGTATTTTTCTAAAAAAAAATTCTGATTTTTTACTTGTAAACAAAAAGTGCCAGAAAAGCCGGGTCAGCAGGTCACAATTGTGTAACGCACACAGAGCCGCTTTCATTGGGGTTTTTTTTTTTTTTTTTTAACCGTTTGAAATTCAGCTTTAAAGGGAACTCCGCCAAAAAAGATAAAACACTTTTTTTTTTCTCAGTTCTCCTAACAATGACTTTTATTTTCTGCTTATTGTTTTCATAAAATACGATGACACATTTCTCCCGCCTGCAGCAAATATTGTCCTCTACAGCGGGGAGGCCGATCCCGTGCAGATCCTCGATTGCAAGAATTTCCTTTTCCTGTTTGTGACAACAATTTCCTTTCTACAACCGTGGCCGGCATAGCGGGGGGGGGGGGGGGGGGCTATGTACAGAGAGGACAGAATGCCACACGCCGGGGGATTGGGGGGGGGGGGGTACACTGAAAAATCAGCAAATATATTGAAAAAAAAATGATGGGGTCACTTTGAGAAACACTCCATCTTCTTAGGTATGAGGGGGGGGGGGGCACTATGGACGCTCTCATATGGCGTGGGCCCTATGGCTGGTCTCATATAGCATGGGGGGTACTATGGCTGGTCTCATATAGCGTGGTGGGGGGCACTATGGCCTGTCTCATATAGCGCGGTGGGGGGGGGGGGGGTGGGCCCTATAGCTGGTCTCATATAGCACGGAGGGGCACTATAGCCTACCTCATATAGCGCAGGGAAACTATGGCCAGACTCACAGCACAGGGGGCCGTTCCATACAGTGCAGGGGCGGCACTATGACCAGTCTCATACAGTGCAGGGGCGACACTAAGGGCGGTCTCCTACGGTGCAGGGGTGGCACTATAACCGGTCTCATACAGTGCAGGGGCAGCACTATGACCGGTCTCATACAGTGCAGGGGCGACACTAAGGGCGGTCTCCTACGGTGCAGGGGTGGCACTATAACCGGTCTCATACAGTGCAGGGGCAGCACTATGACCGGTCTCATACAGTGCAGGGGCGACACTAAGGGCGGTCTCCTACGGTGCAGGGGTGGCACTATAACCGGTCTCATACAGTGCAGGGGCAGCACTATGACCGGTCTCATACAGTGCAGGGGCGGCACTATGACCGGTCTCATACAGTGCAGGGGCGGCACTATGACCAGTCTCATACAGTGCAGGGGCGGCACTATGGCCGGTCTCATACTGCAGGGAGCAGCATCATGGCCGGTTTCATGCAGCGCACAGGTGGCACTATGGTAGTCTGATATAGCAAGTAGCAGCTTGATGGCCGATCTCATACAGCGGGGAGGCGGCATCATGGTAGTCTCATACAGCGGAGGGGTGGCACTATGGTAGTCTCATACAGCGGGAGGGGCGGCACTATGGTAGTTTCATACAGCGGGAGGGGCGGTACTATGGTAGTCTCATACAGCGGGGGGCAGCACTATGGTAGTCTCATACAGCAGGGGGCAGCATTATGGTAGTCTCATACAGAGGAGGGGTGGCACTATGGTAGTCTCATACAGCGGAGGGGCGGCACTATGGTGTTCTCATACAGCGGGAGGGGTGGCACTATGGTGTTCTCATACAGCGGGAGGGGTGGCACTATGGTAGTCTCAAACAGCAGGGGGCAGCATTATGGTAGTCTCATACAGCGGGAGGGGCGGCACTATGGTAGTCTCATACAGCGGGAGGGGCGGCACTATGGTAGTCTCATACAGCGGGAGGGGCGGCACTATGGTAGTCTCATACAGCGGGAGGGGCTGCACTATTCTAATTGGCTGAAACTTTTCTCTCAGTTTTAAATTAAAGTGACCATAATGAATATATAAACCTTAGATAGCGCTTAATATTTGTTTAAGAAATTACTTCAAGACACATTTTTCTTTTACTACAAAAGACGGTAAAACAAACCCAAAACTAACAGAATGACCCGATGACAGCAGCTTCTGTTTTCGCTGCAGAGATCCTTGAAATATTTCCCTCTTATCGGAGGTCAGATATCTTCCTGTCACCACTTATTGTCTTTCCAGAGATGTCTCCAGGCTGGCGTCCTGTCATCCCGTGTCATTGTCGTCCTTGGATTAATGGATAGCCAGCGAACGCATGGAAAGGACTTCTCCACAGCTGGGGGTGAAATTATCCTGGGGCACAATGAGCTGCGCAGAAAGGAGCGCTCAATATCACATGGCGGGACCCATTGGCTAGTTATTGTGAGATCATCATCCTTGTCGGGGAAAATCGTACGGTGAAAGGTTGCAGCAGGGGGCTGATCTGTGTCATACATCTGTGAACACAGCCAAGAACTGAATAGGCACCAGAATTGTGTCATCTCAGGAAGTAGATGGCGACCCTGGATGATGCCTGAACAAAGATGGTGCCATCCTTCTGGAGAAAAAAAAAAATAGTAGACTGGGCCATTATCGGTGTGGTGGTGGTGGGGCGGGGGGGGGGGGGGGGGAGGAGAGTACTGTGATCTCAGAGAGGAAATACTGTAAATACCGGGAAGGGTTATGCTGACACATTACATATCGGATGACAGGTGACAGATGACGCTAAAGCTGGCCATAGATAGAAAACTGAACAAAAAAAAAAAAAACTTTGAGCCGGCGAACCGATCGTTCAATTTTCGGATTTGTGCTTACTGGGAGAGCGGATTTCTGTTTCAAGATCGAAAACTAACTTTTTTTTTTTTTTTTTTTTTTTTTTTTTTTCGAACAAACGATTTTCTAATCATTTGTAGGGCAATCATTAACCAGTTCTTAACGACCCCTTAATGACCAGGCCATTTTTTGCGATTCGGCACTGCGTTACTTTAACTGACAGTTGCGCGGTCATGCGACGCTGTACCCAAATAAAATGTATGTCATTTTTTCCCACAAATAGCGCTTTCTTTTGGTGGTATTTGATCACCTGTGCGATTTTTATTTTTTGTGCTATAAACAAAAAACGAGCGACAATTCTGAAAAAAAAAAAAAAAAATTAATATATATATATAATTTTTTTTTTTTTTTTACATTCTGCTATTAAACATTCCTAATAAAAATTCGATTTTTTTTTTTCATCCTGATAGGCCAATTTGTATTCTGCTACATATTTTTGGTAAAAAAAAAAAAAAAATCCCAATAAGTGTATATTATTTGGTTTGCGCAAAAGTTATCACGTCTACAAACTAGGAGAAAGATTTGTCATTTTTATTTAAACTAGTAATGGCGGCGATCTGAGATTTTTAGCGGGACTGCGACATTGCGGCGGACAGATCGGACCCCTAACTGACATTTTTGACACTTATTTAGCACTGATCACTGTATTAAGTGTCAGTTGGCATCAGATTGTTCGCCGCAATATCCCAGTCCCGCTATACATCGCTGATCGCCGCCATTAGGAGGGGCAGAGGAGCTGGGCCAGCACAAACTGTATTCAGACACTAGGAGAAGAGGAGGGGGCTATGATGTAGGAGGGAGGTAGGGGGCTGTGTTTGGGAGCTGACTGTTGGAATAGGAGGGGCAGAGGAGCTGGGCCAGCACAGACCATAGTCAAACACTAGGAGAAGAGGAGGGGGCTATGATGTAGGATTGAAGAAGGGGTCTATGTTAGGGAGCTGACTCTTGGAGTAGGAGGGGCAGAGGAGCTGGGCCAGCACAGACTGTATTCAGACACTAGGAGAAGAGGAGGGGGCTATGATGTAGGAGGGTGGAAGGGGACAGAGTTAGGGAGCTGACTCTTGGAGCAGGAGGGGCAGAGGAGCTGGGCCAGCACAGGCAATATTTAGACAATCACAGAAGAGGAGAAGGGGATCCCTCAGTTGAGCCCTTAGCATTCTGACCACGCTGTCACCAACAGTTCCCAGCCACTAGGGACTCCCAACCACAGAGTCACATTGACAGCCAATCACATTCATCACATTATAGGCCAATTTGTATTCTGCTACATATTTTTGGTAAAAAAAAAAAATCCCAATAAGTGTATATTTGGTTTGCGCAAAAGTTATCACATCGCCTACAAACTAGGGGAAAGATTTAGGTCATTTTTATTTAAACTAGTAATGGCGGCGATCTGAGATTTTTAGCGGGACTGCGACATTACGGGGGACAGGTCGGACCCCTAACTGACATTTTTGACACTTATTTAGCACTGATCACTGTATTAGTGTCAGTTGGCATCAGATTGTTCGCCGCAATATATCCCAGTCCCGCTATACATCGCTGATCGCCGCCATTACTAGTATTAAAAAAATAAATAAAAAATTCCACAAATATATCCCATAGTTTTAACGTTTCTGTAAACCAATCAATATTGGGATTTTGTTTTACCAAAAATATGTAGCAGAATACAAATTGGATAGGTTTTATGAAGAAATTTGATTTTTTTACATTTTTTTTTTTATTGGATGCATTTTATAGCAGAAAGTAAAGTTGGTTTATAAAAGGCAAAAAAAATTGGAGCCCAGGCTGAGGCTCTCATACGCCTTCTTATGGGGTTTTGCAGAGGTGGGAGGGTGAGCTGTGTTGAGTATCTCTTATAGGAAGGTTGAAGGAGCTGGGCAGTACAGGCAGTGATCAGACATCCCCCCAAGAGGGGAGGGCTATGATGTGTAAGGAGGGGAGCATTGACTCTTCCTGGATTAGGAGGGGTGGAGGAGCTAGGCCAGCACAGACAGTAATTAGATACCCCCAGAGGAGGAAAAGGCTATGACATGCAAAGATGGAGGGAGTTGTGTTGAGGAAGGGTCTCCTACAGGAGTAGGAAAGGTGAAGGAGCTGTGCCAGCACAGGCTCGGTGGGCGGAGTGAAACCCACTGTGGGCGTGGCCTGATGGAACCCAGGCTGAGGCTGTCATACCACTTCTTATGGGGTTTTGCAGAGATGTGCAACTTCCAGGACTTTTCCCCTTTTCCATACATTGATGCCCTATGACTAAGCTCCGTGGGTGGAGTGAAACGCGTTGGAGGCGTGGCCTGATTGGAACCCTTGCTGAGGTTGTCATACACCTTATGGGGTTTTGTGACTTGCAGGACTTTTCCCTTTCCCAATGCGTTGATGCTGTTGGGCAGTCGGAGGGGGTTAATGTGGAGAGAAGATTTGGGGGCGGAGTCACTGTTGGTGTCTCGGAGAAGGGACTCTGGACGCGGATATTTGGCATTTTTCTGGGAGAATTCTTTTCATTCACAGCCAGGGGGTCCTGCAGCATCTAATCTCCCGGCTGGCTGGGCAGGGTGCCCAGGTGTGGGGCGGGGGGGGGGGGGTCATTCTCCGCGTCTTGGTGGAAGAGCTGGCTCGGGATGACCAGTTATCAAATGATGAACACTGTTCGCTCTAACAAGGCGTGAACAGCGCCCCGGAGCAAGGAAAGTCGCGAGCGATCCGCGTTATCAGAAGTAACGGGAACACATGGATTAAAGGAGGGCTCCGCCCCGAACAGAGATCCGCAGAGAACTTCCACAAGCTCAGCTCACCAGTCTTAAAGGGACAGGAGGGGGGCGATACGATTTCCAGAGTTTTTCCACCTATCTCGTCCTAAAAACGCAAAGTTATGGCTTAACCACTTAAGGACCCGGACAATTTCTGACATTTGTCGTTTACAAGTCAAAAATCAGTATTTTTTGCTATAAAATTACTTAGAACCCCCAAACATTATATTATACTAATATATATATATATATATATACACACATACACACACATACATACATACATACATACATATACACAGTATATATATATATATATATATATTTTTTTTAGCAGAGACCCTAGAGAATAAAATGGTGATCATTGCAATAGTTTATATTTGTTATTTTTTGTTTCTTTCTTTTCTTTTTTTTATTGGTTAAGCTAGATGGACTCTTTTTTCAACCTGACTATGTAACTTTTTGTCACACCGTATTTATGCAGCTGCACGACTTCGGGGGCGACCTGTGAAGTCGCGTGCACCGCGACTTGCATGGACTTCATATAATAAATGTCGATGCAAGTCGCCCCGAAGTAGTACAGGAACTATTTTCTAAGTCGGAGCGATTTGAGTCGCTCCGATTAGAACGGATCCCGTACCACTGCATGGACCGCGACTTGTCCGGCAGCCAAGTCGACGGACGAGTCGCGGTAGTGTGAATGGGGTCTTACAAACGCAATTTTTTGGGAATAAATACACTTTTTTGAATAAAAACAAAAAAATTAAGAAAAAAAAAAAAAAAACCCAGTAAAGTCAGCCCAATTGATTTTCTATAATGTGAAAGATGGTGTTACGAGTAAAGTGATACCCAACATGTCACGCTTTAAAATTGCAGAATGGCGACAAACTTTGGTACTTAAAAATCTCCATAGACACTTTAAACATTTTTCATGTTACCAGTTTAAAGTTACAGAGGAGGATCAGTGCTAGAATTATTGCTCTTGCTCCAACGATCATGATGATACCTCACATGTGTGGTTTGAACAGTTTACATATGTAGGCGTAAAGCCCCGTACACACGTACCGATCGTCGGCCGACCGATCGGCCGTCTTTTGTCCCTGGGCTGTCGGTGTCTGTTGAAAAGTGCAAAGACAGCACAAGAATTTTGTCCACCGACTACAGCCGACTGCAGAAGTGATGTCATGTGATGGTTAACTTTCCCTGTGTTTTTTCTTTTCTGAGCATGCCCAGTCTTGCAAATCTGCGGTCCGTCGGCCGAATTCTGTACTGACTGGCGAACAATCGGCCGCTCTGGTGTCGGCATACAAAAATTTTAATGCTTGCATGAAAGATTCTTGTCGGCAGAATGTGCGCTGACAGCTGTCGGAGGCACCATACTAACAAGCGTACAATCGACAGATCTTTCGTCCGCCGACGTTTGTATGCCGACGATCGGTACGTGTGTACGGGCCTTTACGTGCGTATGCGTTCGTGTCTGTCTGCGAGTTCAGAGGGATGGGGACGCCCTAAATTTAATTTTTTTCCTTATTTATTTTACTTTTTAATTTTTACCACTTTTATTCCTATTACAGGGAATGTGAACATCCATTTTTATAGAAATAAGCAGGACAGGTCCTCTTTAATGTGAGATCTGGGGGTCAAAAAGACCTCACATCTCACATCTACACTAAAGAAAAAAAAAAAATTGTCCCTTTAAGGCCGTTGGAAGGAAGTGATGTATGATGTCACTCTGGTCCTCCAGGGCCATAGAGTTGAGTGGGGGCCATCTTGCACTCACTCAACCTCCTGCCCACACCACCAGATCAGATTGTTTCCTCCGCTACCGACGGCTCTGGTAAAGCAGAGAAAATGACCGGGAGGCGCAGAGAGGGGGGGGGGGGGGACACACACACCTGGGACCACCTTTATCAGATTTTGAATCATCTGCAGGAAGCTGACTTAAGAGTAGGAGGGGCAGAGGAGCTGGACAAGCACAGACTATAGTCAGACACTAGGAGAAGAGGAGGGGGCTATAATGTAGGAGGGAGGTAGGGGGCTGTGTTAAGAAGCCGACTCTTGGAGTAGGAGGGGCAGAGGAGCTGTACCAGCACAGACAGTATTCAGACACTAGGAGAAGAGGAGAGGACTATGATGTAGGAGGGAGGTAGGGGGCTGTGTTCGGGAGCGGACTCTTGGAGTAGGAGGGGCAGAGGAGCTGGGCCAGAACAGACAGTATTCAGACACTAGGAAAAGAGGAGAGGACTATGATGTAGGAGGGAGGTAGGGGGCTGTGTTAGGGAGACGACTCTTGGAGTAGGAGGGGCAGAGGAGCTGGGCCAGAACAGACAGTATACAGACACTAGGAGAAGAAGAGGAGAGGACTATGATGTAGGAGGGAGGTAGGGGGCTGTGTTCGGGAGATGACTCTTGGAGTAGGAGGGGCAGAGGAGCTGGCTGTATTCAGACACTAGGAGAAGAGGAGGTGGCTAGGATGTAGGAGGTAGGAAGGGGTCTATGTTAGGGTGCTGACTCTTGGAGTAGGAGGGGCAGAGGAGCTGGGCCAGCACAGGCAATATTTAGACAATCACAGAAGAGGAGAAGGGGATCCCTCAGTTGAGCCCTTAGCATTCTGACCACGCTGTCACCAACAGTTCCCAGCCACTAGGGACTCCCAATCACAGTGTCACATTGACAGCCAATCACATTCATCAAATGACCGGAAAGTGCAGGAAACGCCACCAGCGATAGGAACCGGGCCGGGGGCTGGCTGTACGGGTTAAAATACTTGATTTCTCTGTCCTTTATAAGTTGGTGATAGAGTCTCTTTACCACTTCTCCAAATGGACATACCCGTACATCTTCAGGGTTCACTGGTTATACTGGGATGGTGGGTGCACCTACAGGCATCATCCCAGTATCATTCTTTGCAGCCGGCGATTCTGTACAAAGCAGAAGTGATCTGAGGGGTTAATTAGCAGCTCGATCACTTATAGACCCCAAATCTCTCCATAAAGAGGACCTATCACAGCCCATAATTACGGTCTGTACGGGCCCAGCTCCTCTGCCCCTCCTACTAGTCTGCTCCCTATTTCCCTCCTACATCACAGCCGTCTGCTCTTCTCCTAGTGTCTGATGATGTTCATCCCCTGTGATAGCAATAAATTTAGTACAAAAAAAAAAAAAAGTGTTTTTTTTTTCTTTTTTTTTTAATAAAAAAAAATAAAAAAAATTCTTGCCTTTCTTCCACCCCCCCCCCCCAACATCTGTATTAAGTTCTAGAAACCTATGCTAATTTTATGTACCAAGAAGAGTGTTACTTTCTATGTATTCGATGTATGTGGATTATCGCTGTATTGTTGTTCATTTAATTTGAATAAAATAAAAAACTTTTATTGGGAAAAAATAAATAAATAAAGTAAAAAAAATCGCCCCCATCCCACCATGCTTACGCGCAAATTCGAATGCATACATTACTCCCGCACGCATCTGTAAATGGTGATCGCACCACACACGCAGCTACTTCGGGGCAGCACATTACCCTAAATGTGCATCAGCGCATAAAAAAAATGCGCAAAAAAAAAAAAATGCTGGGGAACCTCTGATCTGCCCCCAAATTGAGTCGGCTGGATTTCAGGGAAGAAGCGGCAGATTGCCAGCGTCCGCCTGCGCTGTTCGCAGTGACGTCACACCCCCCCACCCCCTGAGGAGTGGCCCACCCCAGCGGCTTTGTTTATGCTCCCCCCCCCCCCCCCCCACTTTGAAGATCCGTTTCAGCTCTGACAGATCCGAACGCCTGTAATTAGACCGCCCGCGCCACCCAAAAACCTCCTCGTCTTTCACAACAAGCCGCGGCGCTCCGTGCCAAAATATTCCAGTGAAGATTGGCGGCGGCCTCGCCTTCCACCGCTGCGGCTTTGGCTCCGTCTGTGCCCATATAATGATGACACGGTTTGTGTTTTTTTTTATGGGCACATTACACAACCCCCCCCCACACACACACAGTCTCCAAAACAGCAGCAAACGAGGGGTTAACAGGGGCCAGAAACCAGGAAACGTAAATCCAAAACAGCCGCCGAGCGCTGCCAACTCAAACACGGCGTCTGATTCGCTGTTCAAACATTGACACCCCAGGAGGACCAAACGTCCCTCAATGCAGGCTAGGCCGCCATACTGAGAGCAGGCCGGTATCAGGAGGGAGGATGACGTTTAATGACACCCCAAAATCCAGGAGGGTCCCCAAAACTTTGAGGCCTCTGGTGTCACCCCATTCCCACACACGTTACAACCCGGTTGTACAATCGCCTTAAGGCCCCGTTCACACAAATGTAGGATCTGTGGTCTAGGATTCTTATTCAATTTGATCATTTTAGCAGCGTTCAATGATTTATATGTGTGTGGGAGTTTGTACAATCAGACTGTATAACCAGTTAGGATTTACCAAACCGATAAAATGGCCTATCAAATCCTTCCACATGGTCTGAATCCAATCAGACACACTGTATTACATTGTAATAATAAAGAATACATTGTAATGATAAAGAATACATTGTAATGATAAAGAATACATTGTAATGATAAAGAATACTTTGTAATAATAAAGAATACATTGTAATAATAAAGAATACATTGTAATAATAAAGAATACATTGTAATGATAAAGAATACATTGTAATGATAAAGAATACATTGTAATGATAAAGAATACATTGTATTCTTTATTATTACATTGTATTGCTTTATTGTTGGTAGATCTAAGGATCTTTTCATACGTCTGTGACTTGGGATCCGACTTGTGAGATCCCCAATTCGCAGGACATGTGAAATTCAATGCATTTCTAGGAGAGCCGTTCCGCCTTCAGAAAAGGTTCCTGCACTACCGGTCCACAGAATGTAGAGTCAGATCAAAGTCGCACTGGAAATCGTGCAACTTTTGGAGACGCACTAATGTAAAAGTCCGAATTCACAGTTTGCCCTGCGATCTGCAAACCGATATGGGGGGGGTGTCATTAACTTTTCGCAGAGGGCAGTGTGAAGTGCCCGGCGATTCAGCTGCGATGCGGGAACCCGCAATGGATTTGCAGGGTTTCCTGCATTGCACCAGTGTGCGCCGGCGAGTGATCTTTCAGCGGGCGGCTCTGTTTTGGGTTAGGCTTGCAGGTGCGATTGCGCATGGGTGCCGTTCCCACACGTCACGTGTAGGGCAACCTAAAGGCACGAGAAATGCAGATAAAAAAAAAAAAAAAGCCAGACTTTTCCAAAAAACGTACATCACCATGCGTTATTGGTGGGCGAAAAAAAAGGTTTTTGTGTGTGTGTGTGTGTGTCTCATTAACCGCTGTAAGACCGCCCGCCGTAAAACTTAATAAAAGTTATATGGCGGCAGGCAGCCGCTCCTGGGCAAATCGCCATAGCTGTACGACGCTTGCTCGCAGGAGGCTAGGGGGCGAGCGCGCGATGCCGGCGGCGGCGCGCTCCCACCCGTCAGCGGGGAAGCCGATGCAGCGGGCAGGCGGCTGTTGTAAACACAGCTGACCGTCCTCTCTGGAATGATCACAGAGCTCCTGTGATCCTTCTATATAGCATCACATGTCTCTATGGTCATTCCATAAGCCGCGCCCCCCAACCGTTAGAATCACTCCCCTAGGTACACATTTAACCCCTTGATCACCCATGTTAACCCCTTCCCTACCAGTGTCATTATTACAGTAACAGTGCATATTTTTAGCACTGATTACTGTAGTAATGTCACTGGTCCCCCCAAAAGTGTCAAAAATGTCAGTTAGGGGTCCGATCTGTCCGCCGCAATGTCGCAGACCCGCAAAAAAAAAAAAAAAAAAAAACACACACACACACACACACTAAAAATGACATAAATCTTCCCCGTAGTTAGTAAATGCGATAACTTTTGCGCAAACCAATTAAAATACACTTATTGAGATTTTTTTTTTTTTTTTTTACCAAAAATATGTAGCATTAAACAAATTGGCCTAAAATGTTAAAAAATAAATGTGATTTTTACATTTTTTTTTTGGAAATGTTATTTAGCATGTGAAAAATATACATATTTTTTTTTCCCAGAATTGTCGCTATTTTTTTTGTTTATAGCGAGAAAAAAAAAAAAAAAAAAAAAAAAAAAAAAAAAAAAAAAAAAAAAAAAAAAAATCGCACAGGTGATCAAATACCACCAAAAGAAAGCTCTATTTATGGGGAAAAAAAGACATCAATTGTATTTGGGTACAGCGTTGCACGATCGCGCAATTGTCCGTTAAAGTAACAGTGCCGAATCGCAAAATAGGGCCTGGTCAGGAAGGGGGCAAATCCTTCCGGTCTTTAAGTGATTAACAATTTTGGCACCACCGTTTGTCTACTAAATAGCAGCACATTTCTATGCATGTTGGGAAAGAGTGCAAATTTGAGTGCCTTCTTAAAACGCAGTAGTGTGAACCTGGCCTAACTCTGCTTAGGAACCCCACATAGCTGGTGTGAATGAGCCCCTGGAAGGGTGGGGTTGTTGGCAGTCACTGGAGCTACCCACAGCATTAACGCACGGCAACGCTGACATACCGGTGCGCTGGATGCACAGTGATCTCCATGGATTCCACTCTGCGTGTTCTCACATTCTGCGTCCCGGCCAATATGATCTCATTCCATTCCAGGGAAGAATTTGGCTCGCCCCAACGCGGCGCTCCCCAGAGCCAGGCCTGTCCGCCTCGGAACACATTTTCCCATGTAGAGCCCGCGCTGGGCTGACGTGTTCACTGAGCGCAGCCAAACTCTCCCCTGAATCATCCCGCCGCTTCACCCTCCAACCTCCCAAAAAGACACTTAGCAACCCAACACAACACAAACCTGCTGCTCGCCTGTCACCCGCCGGCGAGAACGCCCCGGTCGCCGACTAATTTGTAGCCGTCAATCATTTTCTATATAGGGTGGAGATTTGTAATTAGCAATTCAATTAGTAAAGGTGTGCCAGAGCTCGGCGCGTTACACCCGGCAGCTCAACTTCTGTGTGGGAGTGCCGGTGAAAATTTTTCCCCTACACGCTCAGCGTCGCTGGAAATTAGCGCTCGTGCGCGCCGGCACGCCCAATCGCTGACGTCTATATGGTAATGTCATTTTCAATTTGGATAGGTAGAATGGAGAGCTGGCAGCTCATTCTTCCGAATGTAGTTACTTTATTATAACTGGCGGAGTGTACAAAATACAGCAGCTTACGCATTTCGCCAGCTCGCTATTCTACTTCTCAATCGAAAATTACAATAACATAGAGAAGTCAGCAACTGGATGTGCTGGTACGCACCAAGCCTTGAGGATTATTGACGAAACGCGTAAGTTGGTGTAGTTTGTACACTCTACCTGTTAAAAATAAAGTGATACATTTGAAAAAAAAAAAAAAAAAAAAAGTTGCCGACGCTCTATTCTACCTTTCCATGTCATGCCTTGGTGCCCGGGAAGACACCTTGAGCTAGCGCACCATTTGCCTACCTCCTCGGGGGATTTATCTGGGCGTTGTTTCTTTCCCTTCATTATCATCAATTTGCATTCATGAAAATAATCTCTGGTGATCCTGCCATGAAGATTCTTGTTCAAGCACTTCCTGTTATAGGGTGACAACGTTCCGCCCCTGCCTCCCAACTGCTCTCCTGCATTGTCACCCATTTCAGAGAATACAAGTGCCGTTTCAACACACATTATGGTGGCCTGGTCCAATGGTGTCACCATCAGAAAACCCACATTGAGAAATGCTATGCAGCCTTTGCATGTAGATGGGAAGTGACTGCAAAGAGGCTGCAGGAGACCAGTAGCACTGGGATGAAATAAGGTGAAAACAGGATTTTAATAAGCTCTTCCTGCTGGCATAGCATGCATATTCATCGGCATGGTGGGTGGGGCCCTACTGTCAGTGGTACGCATATATGAGTCAGCCAGCTTCACTCTTTATTTGTGCTTATAGTGCACTCACTGACCAACGCTCAGTGACAATTCCCGATCATCGTTCACATTTGCGCAAGGCTCCGGATCCCATGACCCCGATAACTGCCAACCACACAGTGGTCACATGATCAGGAACTCCACCTACTGCATTTCAGAATCCCTTAAAGAGCCAGTAGGAGTCGGCGCCAAGGGTTGCAACACATGGCAATTGTATAATCTACTTGTGCGTGTGCATTTTCCCATGCGTCTATGTATAGGGTAAGAAAAAGGGGCCCTGCCTCCAAATTGCATTCCTGCATTGTCACCCGTCCGATGGAGAATACAGGTGGCTTTTCAACACACATTACGCTGAGAAATACCATTGAGTGCATGTAGACGGGAAGTGTCCGCAAAGAGGCTGCAAGAGATCAGCAGCAGTAAGATGGAACAAAAGGATGAAAAAAAAGGTGAAAAGAGGATTTTGTAAAGCTTTACCTGCTGGCATAACATGCATATCAAACAGCATGGTGGTGGGGCCCTATTGTCAGCGGTACGCATATACGCATCAGCTAGCTTCACTCTTTTTGAGCTTAGAGCGCACTCACTGACCATCACTCATTGACAATTCCCAGTCACTGTTCGCATTTGTGCAGGATTCCCGATTCAGCAACCCCCGTAACAGCCAATCACAGTGGTCACATGATCAGGAACTCTGCCTACCATTTTTCAGAACCCCTTAAAGGGCAAGCAGGAGTTGGCGCCAAGGATTTAAACACGTGGCAATTGTTTCACACACTTGTGCGTTCACCAGAACGTGTGCAGGTGTTCCCATGCATCGCATGTAGGCAGCCCATTCACTTCAAAGGGTTTCCCTACACGCAATAAATGCAAAAAAAAAAAAAAAAAAACCAGACTGTTTCAAAAATGCGTTGCACCGAACTACATGGTACTGTGCCACCATGCAGTTTGGCACCTGTTCTAACCAGGGCCGGGACAAGGGGTGGGCAGGAGGGGGCGGCTGCTCTGGGCACTGAGGAATCATGTGAGGTGGGAGGGCACCACAAGCAGGTTGGGGGGGGGGGAATTTGAGGGGTAGTAGGGAATACGAATTATTCTTGGGGAAATTTGGGGAGGTGTGCTGTGCTAGGAGTGGTCATTTGAGGGGATTTGTGTTTGGAGAGGGGATGGGGGAAGATTTGTGTAGGAGAGGGGAATTTTGGGGGGTTTGTGCTAGAAAAAGTAATATGGTAAGAGGGAGGGGATATGTGCTAGGAGGGGATTTTATTTTTGAGGCGGGGGGGGGGGGGGTGGAATTTGTGCTAGCAGGAACGATTGTGGCTATTTGTGCTAGGAGGGGAAATTGGGGGGGGGGGGGGGATTTGTGCTAGGATGGGTGCTGAGAGGGAGAGAATTGGAGTGGGGGGGGGATTTGTGCTAGGATGGGTGAAATTTGAGGGATAAACGATTTGTACTAGGGGGGGGGGGGATTTTTGTCAGTGAGGCATATGGGGAATGAGGGGATTAGAGCTGTGGGGGGTTGGGGGGCATAGAGTAATGCTGGGAAGTGGATTTCAGCAGGGGCAGATTTGTATTGGGAGGAGGGGGAATTAATGCTTATTGCAATGATTATAATCCTGCAGATTATAGCTTTTTTTTTTTTTCGGGGGGGGACACAATGTGGCATGTTCACCCTGGGCTCTAGATGACCTTGTCCCGGCACTGGTTATAACCACACTTTTGCAGATGCATTAACAATAATCATAATAATCATTAACAATAAATGGCTCAACCTCGCGTCTGCTATACGGCAACGCGTTTCTGTGCATGTTGGGAAACTGCGCAAATTTACATGCATTCCCAGCAGGCATTAGTGTGAACCGAGCCTGATACTTGGCACAAAAGAGCAAAGTCACGCCCCATTCACTTGTAACGTAGTGCACTGCCAGGCATGCATTTTTATGTGCTCAGGCATGTTGCACCGGTAATGCACGCAAATTAGCGTGCATTCCCGGCAGGCATTAGTGTGAACCGAGCCTGACACTCGGCACAAAAGAGCAAAGTCCCGTCCCATTCACTTGTAAGACAGTGCACTGCCAGGCACGCATTTTAATGCGCTCAGGCATGTTGCGCCCATTTTAAATAAAATGCACAAAAAAAAAAAAAAAAAAAAAATGGGCCCACGTAATTTTAATGCATTGCGGCGCAGCCTAACGGACATACACCGCAGTACAATGCAGATCTGCATGAAGAAGCGCTCAGGATTTCCATCCGCTGAATGCCGCTCACTCAGCGACTCCCCAGAATGTCGCACACATTGAGGGTGGTGAGGAATTTGGATAGAGATCCCATTTCCATCTCCCCGTCACTGAGCGATTGTATCATTATTGTATCATTATTGTATCGTGTGTTTATTATTCCCACATCATGTGAGGGCTGAACATGTCATCCAGCCTGCGGGGGAGACAGACTGCCAGAAAAAATCACCGAACAGCATCTGTACCGGAGGAGAGGAATGAGAACCAATCCTACACTGCGTGTAATTCTCAGTATCTGTTCTTATTCCGTATGTATGGACTCTGCACAGTACCACTTCTCTTGTCCTGTATGCCGGGTGTAATTCTCAGTATCTGTTCCTATTCTGTATGTATGGACTCTGCACAGTACCACTTCTCCTGTCCTGTATGCTGGGTGTAATTCTCAGCATCTGTTCTTATTCTGTATGTATGGACTGTGCACAGTACTACTTCTCTTGTCCTGTATGCTGGGTGTAATTCTCGGTATCTGTTCCTATTCTGTATGTATGGACTCTGCACAGTACCACTTCTCTTGTCCTGTATGTCGGGTGTAATTCTCAGTATCTGTTCCTATTCTGTATGTATGGACTCTGCACAGTACCACTTCTCCTGTCCTGTATGCTGGGTGTAATTCTCAGTATCTGTTCCTATTCTGTATGTATAGACTCTGCACAGTACCACTTCTCTTGTCCTGTATGCCGGGTGTAATTCTCAGTATCTGTTCCTATTCTGTATGTATGGACTCTGCACAGTACCACTTCTCCTGTCCTGTATGCTGGGTGTAATTCTCAGCATCTGTTCTTATTCTGTATGTATGGACTCTGCACAGTACCACTTCTCTTGTCCTGTATGCTGGGTGTAATTCTCAGTATCTGTTCTATTCTGTATGTATGGACTCTGCACAGTACTACTTCTCTTGTCCTGTATGCTGGGTGTAATTCTCAGCATCTGTTCTTATTCTGTATGTATGGACTCTGCACAGTACTACTTCTCTTGTCCTGTATGCCGGGTCTAATTCTCGGTATCTGTTCTTATTCTGTATGTATGGACTCTGCACAGTACTACTTCTCTTGTCCTGTACGCCAGGTGTAATTCTCAGCATCTGTTCTTAATCTGTATGTATGGACTCTGCACAGTACTCCTTCTCTTGTCCAGTATGTCGGGTCTAATTCTCGGTATCTGTTCTTATTCTGTATGTATGGACTCTGCACAGTACTCCTTCTCTTGTCCTGTATGCCGGGTGTAATTCTCAGTATCTGTTCTTATTCTGTATGTATGGACTCTGCACAGTACCACTTCTCCTGTCCTGTATGCCGGGTGTAATTCTCGGTATCTGTTCTTATTCTGTATATATGGACTCTGCACAGTACTACTACTCTTGTCCTGTATTCTGTATGTATGTTCTTGGCACAGTACCACTTCTCTTGTCCTGTACACCAGGTGTAATTCTCGGTATCTGTTCTTAATCTGTATGTATGGACTCTGCACAGTACTATTTCTCTTGTCCTGTATGTCGGGTCTAATTCTCGGTATCTGTTCTTATTCTGTATGTATGGACTCTGCACAGTACTCCTTCTCTTGTCCTGTATGCTGGGTGTAATTCTCAGCATCTGTTCTTATTCTGTATATATGGACTCTGCACAGTACTACTTCTCTTGTCCTGTATGCTGGGTGTAATTCTCGGTATCTGTTCTTATTCTGTATATATGGACTCTGCACAGTACTCCTTCTCTTGTCCTGTATGCCGCTGTAATTCTCGGTATCTACAAATTGTCACTTGAAAGATTAAAAGGAGGTTTTCAACTGAAATTAGAGTCGGCAGGGAATGAAAACATCCAAAGTACAATGTGCGTCCTCAGTGCGGATCTCTCCGGGTAGAAGATGAAGCAAAGAGCCATTTCCAGCCATCAATCTGATGACATCACAGCCAATCCAAATCTCTGCTAAATATTAAATGAGTAGAAGCCACGTTCATGTTAATGGGGACCCCCTCCCCCCAAGGATTAAACATGAGTGTAATTAGTACCATTTCACTTTCCAGCGGAGATGGTCTCATCAGAAATGATCCTCCGGCTGTTTTATCCTTCATAAAATGGTGGAAGGTGCTTTGATCAGAAGATCACAGAGAAGACAGCGAATCCTGCGACGCAGAGTGTGTCACGTAACATGCCACCGCCGTACAAGAAAATTACAACTCAGACATCATGTGATCTCAACAGGCACATTCCAATGTCATCTCCCCACTGCTAAAAAAAAAAAAAAAAAAAATCCCCAACCCCTTGGGGTGATCCCATTTACCCTGGGGTTTTCCCTTCCTCCATAATTTAACAAATTAAATAATCCAGGGATGGTGGCAACCTCTCATAATGGTAACAGAAGGCATACAGACCAAGGAACCTATAGTAGGGATGGTGGGAACATCTTATAATGGGCATAGAAGGCGTAAAGACAAAAGGAACACATAGTAGGGATGGTGGGGATTCCCCCATAATGGACAATGAAGGTGTAAAGACAAAGGAACTCATAGTAGGGATGGGGAGACCTCCTCATAATGGGCATAGAAGGCGTATAGACCAAGGAACCAAATGGTAGAGATTGTGGGAACCCCCCATAATGGGCACAGAAGGCGTATAGACCACCAAGGAACCCAAAGTAAGGGACAGTGGGAACCTGTCAAAATGGGCACAGAAGGCGTATAGACCAAGGAACCCATAGTAGAGATGGTGGGAACATCTCATTATTGGCAAAGAAGGCTTTGATACCAAGGAACCCATATGGTTGGCATGGTGGGAACTTCTTGTAATGGGCACAGCAGGTGTACAGACCAAGGAGCCCATAGTAGGGATGGTGACAGCTCCTCATAATGGGCATAGAAGGCGTATATACCAAGGAACCAATAGTAGGGATGGTGGGAACAGCTTATAATGGGCATAGAAAGTGTATAGACTAAGGAACACATGGTAGGGATAGTGAGATTCCCCCATAATGGGCATAGAAGACGTAAACACAAAAGGAACTTATAGTAGGGATGGTGTGAACTCCTCATAATGGGCATAGAAGGCGTATATACCAAGGAACCCATAAGTAGGGATGGTGGAAACCTTTCATAATGGGCAAAGAAGGCATATATACCAAGGAACACTTAGTATGGATGGTGGGATTCCCCCATAATGGGGATAGAAGGCGTAAAGACAAAGGAACACATAGCAGGGATGGTGGGAACCCCTCATAATGGGCATGAAGGTGTACAGACCAAGGAACTCATAGTAGGGATGGTGGGAACCCCTCATAATGGGCATGAAGGTGTACAGACCAAGAAACTCTAAGTAGGGATGGTGGGAACCCTTCATGAGGGGCACAGCATGTTGTAATCGCTCCTGTAGCGGTTTGCAGCATTAACAGACGTCTTCCAATATGCCGTAATGAGGCGTGAGAAGATACACAGACATTTGCTGACTTCTGAGAGCAGCAATAAATCTCCATCTCTCCCTCCGATTCTCCTTCAATATAAATCACACTCAACAGCCGTCCGCCGCACCAGATATTTCTACTGTCTGGGGACAACTTAGATAGAGTTCAAGAGGGTCACAAAGAGTTCTGGGTGGAGACATCCAATGTGTTTTCTCTCCATGTGAAAAGGAATTGTGATTCTCGCCGTCCGATGGGAGTGAGGGCGGCCATAACGGTTCAGCAGCTAAGGCTTCATGTATATGTGCGTTTAGAAGCATTGTTACATTGTAAAATGGTCAGAAATAATGTATCCCCATTGAAAACACTTATAATGAAACACTTCTAAACGCGTTGACACAATGTTTTTATATATACACACACACACACACACACACACACATACACTATGCTGTCATAAGTATTGGGACGCCTGCCTTTACACACACACATGAACTTTAATGGCATCCCAGTCTTAGTCCGTAGGGTTCAATTTTGGGTTGGCATAATACATAGGAACACAGGATTGAAAAGATGTGAACACACTGAGGACATAATAAACATCCCACTGGCAGTTCTCATACAAACTATCTATGAATGGATGATGGAGGTTTCCCTTTAATCTGCGTCCGCTGTAAATGGCGTCCCATTTTTTGGGATTCGCTTTCTTTCCTCATCACTTTCTCATAGGCAGAATAAAGAAATAAAATATCAATAAGTGACCAGAACACAACTTTTTTTTTTTGCAACCCGATGACGAGGAGCGCAGGATTTGCCGCCGATCTGCGATTTCTGGATACAGGAGAACAGCGAGCACCAAAGCAGGGGATGAGGGAATGTTACATGAAGGTGATTCAGCACTCATGAAATAACACAACACGAGCGATGAGTCACAGATCCCCCTCCATGCTCCAGAAACTCCGTACGCAATCCCAGGAACTCCGCCGAGATCAGTTAAACGCTAGCTGAAGTTTAAGCAGCTTATATTTTGCCTTCCCTGGCTCCTCCCCTCTCCCCTCATCAATATGCTAATAAAGATGTTCAGTTCCATTTTTTTTTTTTTTTTTATAGGCCTTATTTGAGACTCCGATGTCATCACTGGGTCTCGATGCTTCTCTATGCAGTGCAGGCAGATCGTGGCTGATGGGCGGGGCTGTCAGGGAGCTGCATATACTGTAGCTTCCTGAAAACACCACCACACCCTGCTTCAGTACCTCTTTTAAAAACGTAAGTCCTGATGTAAGCAGTGGGAGGAGTTATGCAAATATCAAAATGCTGAATCTTTAGCCCTGTTGCAAGCAGTTGGAGGGGTTGCACGAATCTAAAAATGCTGAATCTTCAGCCCTGTTGCAAGCAATGGGAGGGGTTATGCAAATATCAAAATGCTGAATCTAAAGCCTTGTTGCAAGCAGTGGGAGGGGTTACGCAAATATCAAAATGCTGAATCTTCAGCCCTGTTGTAAGCAGTGGGAGGGGTTACGCAAATATAAAAATGCTGCATCTTCAGCCCTGTTGCAAGCAATGGGAGGAGTTATGCAAATATCAAAATGCTGAACCTTTAGCTCTGTTGCAAGCAGTGGGAGGGGTTATGCAAATATCAAAATGCTGAATCTTCAGCCCTGTTGCAAGTAGTGGGAGGGGTTATGCAAATATCAAAATGCTGAATCTTCAGCCCTGTTGCAAGCAGTGGGAGGGTTTATGCAAATATGAAAATGCTGAATCTTCTGCTCTGTTGCAAGCAGTGGGAGGAAATGTTAAAATGCTGAATCTTCAGCCCTTTTACAAACAGTGGGAGGAGTTCTGTAAGTATTACAATTCTGAAACAGCAACCCTGATGCAAGCAATGGGAGGGGTTATACAAATATTAAAATTCTAAATCATCAGCCCTGTTGCAAGCAGTGGGAGGAGTTATGCAAATGTTAAAATGCTGAATCTTCAGCCCTGCTGCAAGCAGTGGGAGGAGTTATGCAAATGTTAAAATGCTGAATCTTCAGCCCTGCTGCAAGCAGTGGGAGGACTTCTGTAAATATTAACATGCCTGAATGGATGAATGTCAGTCTGGAGGAGGGGTTTTCCTAGCCTTGCATGCAGACCATAAAGTGATGCTGAGCCTCAGCAATTGAAGGAACTGAAATCCAAAGAATGAAAGGGGCGTGCCAGAGACTCCGGCTGGGGTGAAAAGCGCTAGGTGATGCTGAATGTCCTCCAGCCAGGAAATGAGGGGGGGCCCCAATCTGACTTGCTGCAGCATCTAACGCACATTGTGAGAAGCTCACAGTGTGCGTGACATCAGAGGAAGCCATTTTAGTCCAGGAGAGGAGCCTGTACAACTGTGCAAGACTGAAGGGAAGGCTGGCAGTCAGATTTAAAAGGACATAGAATGAAAGTAAACCTGCAGACAATTATGTGCACAGGTCAGAACATGAACCCCTGAGGAGCAGGAGCACCGGAACCGCCCCTGAAGGTCCCCTGTGTTTCCCAATCATGAGAGAGCCAATTTATTGTATCAGATATCAAACGACCCCCAATGATGCGATGAGGGAAGCTCACAGGTCACTGCACAGTCTGCAGTGCATTATGGGATGAGATTAGGGCCTGCAATGATCTGCTTCCAGTATTGTTATTACACAATTTCTAGTCCTGGAAACATGTCTGAGATTACAACAAAAAATATCTTGACATAAAGAACCATTCGTCCATCTATTTCTCTATAAGGCTCTTAATTGGAGTAGAGCGCTCACCCATTGTTGTACCATATTTTCTCTTTCCTTTATTTGTAAGGTCCCTTCAAGCCATCAAGTGCTGTGCCTATGAGCAGCCTATAACTTGCAGCATATGGCATTCTCTGGCTTGTGGCCCGGAGTTCTTTAGGCAGTCTAAGGGCTCATTCTTACGTTAGATTGGGGGGAGCAGTAAAACCCCATGGCCATGCCACGCCTTTCCCGCTCCCCTAACTGCTACCCCCTTTAGCTGCTGAGGCAGCGGCCCGGAGTGTATACATGCTGCCACCAGCCATGGTGGGAGGAATACTAGTCACTTTCGGAATGTGTAGGGTCCACCGAACATGACCCATCCCAAGTAAATGGGGCCGCTCTGCAAGCTCACCCCAAGGAGCGAGATTCAAGAGGTTAAAGGATACAATCTTGCTGTGCTAAAAGTCATTTCTATGGAATTTATTAATGATACATATTTTTAAAATAGACCCCTCTGCAGCCAGCAGCTATAGACCCCTCCCCCCAGCAACAACAGCCCCCCCCCCCAAAAAAAACAATCTCACCACCAAGGATTAATCCTCCCCAACAACAGACCGTCCCAGGAACATTAGTTTCCCAGCAACAATAGACCCCGATCAGCAGCATTAAGCCCCCAGCAACAACAATAGATCAAATCCCGTAGAATTAGATCTCCGCCAGCAATGATAGATTCCCAGCAGCAACAAAAGATCCCGCCAGCAACAAAAGATCCCCAGCAGAAAGCATCAATAGACCCTCCAGATGCCAGCAACATTAAACACCCCCCGCAACAACAGGTCACCCAGAAAAAATATATTACCAATGACAATAAATCCTCTCCAACAACAAATAGATCATACTAGGAACAGGTTTCCCCAAGCAACAAACGAGCCCATAACAATAGATCCACTCTAGAAAAATATATCCCTGTCCGCAGCAACAGACCCCCCACAGCAACAACAGACCCATTCCAGCAAAAATTGAGGCCGTTGGCAACAACAGATTCCCTGGCAGCAAGCATCAATATACTCTGTTATGACAGCAACACCTCCCCCCTCATCCACAACAGTAGATCCTCCCCAGTAACAAAAGCTCTCCCCCTTCCCCCGCCCCAGGCAACAACAGGTCACCCAGAAACAATATATTATTACCAATGACAATAGATCCTCCCCAACAACTAATAGACTATCCTAGGAACAAAAGCAACAAAAAAGGAGCCCCCAGTAACAATAGATCCGCTCTAGCAAAACAGACCCGTCAGCAGCAACAGACCCATTCCTGCAAAAATAGAGCCCATTGGCAACAATAGATTCCCCAGCAGCAAGCACCAATAGACCCTCCAGATGACAGCAACCATTACCCCCCCCTTCCCCCACAGCAGCAGTAAATCCTCCCTAGTAACAAAAGCACTCCCTCTTCCCCTGTCAGGGTGCCAAAAGGTCACCCAGAAACATTATCACCAATGACAATAGATTAGGGATGCACCGAATAATCGGCGGCCGAACATTATTCGGCCGAAAATAGAAGATATAGCACTTTCGGTGTTCGGCCGAATAAGTCAAAAGGCCGAATAATTTTGTGCCGAATAATAGGGCTGAATGATAGTCGATATGATATTGACTATCGTTCTGTGGCCGTAGGCGATATTTACAGGGGGAAGGGACTCAGAGGAGGACTCACAGACTTCCGTGTTAGGCAGGGGAAGCCGGGACACTTCAGCGGTGAGCATACATACATTACTCACTCGTGCACTGCAGCCCGCCCCACACATTCAGTGAGTCTTACTCTCCTCCCTAGTTTTTTCAATGGCACATTCAGGAAGCCAATCACGCCGTGATTAGCTGCACAGCGAACCAATCACGCGTGCCTGCACACCTGATTGGTTCCGCTGTGCCGCTACTCACGGCGTGATTGGCTTCCTGAATGTGCCATTGAAAAAACTAGGGAGGAGAGTAAGACTCACTGAATGTGTGGGGCGGGCTGCAGTGCACCAGTGAGTAATGTATGTATGCGGCTGTGCTCCTTTCCAGGCTCCTACTAGTCCACCTCCAGCCTCCTACTACCACCACTATGAGAGACTGTCTGTCACTGTATAATCTGATCGAGTCCACACTGACACTGACTGACTGTCACTGAGTAATTGATGTTACCACATTAACCCTGACCTGCCCAGTATCTGCAATTAAAATTTACAAGGCTGCCTGCATGCTTCCTGATTTCCATTCCCAGCATCCTTCCCAATCCCTACAGTGTCACTAACATTAACCCTATGGTACAAGGCTGCAGTGTGCACTGAATCCCATTCCCTACAGTAACATTTAGGGAGAGAGAGAGACATGAGAGGACAAGAGAGAGAGAGAGAGAGAGAGAGAGACATGAGAGGACAAGAGAAAGAGTGAGAGGACAAGAGAGAGAGAGAGACATGAGAGGACAAGAGAGAGAGAGAGAGAGAGAGAGAGAGAGAGAGAGAGAGAGGACAAGAGAGAGAGAGAGAGAGAGAGAGAGAGAGAGAGAGAGAGAGAGAGAGAGAGACACACGAGAGGACAAGAGAGGACAAAAAATTGGCAAAATAAATGGAAAAAATGCAAAACACCGCGTTCGGTATTCGGCCTTCGGCCAAACATTTTATTATTATTCGGCTTCGGCCAAGAATTTCATTTCGGTGCATCCCTACAATAGATCATCTCCAACAATAACAGACCACCCAGGAACATTAGCAACAAAAGAGCTCCCAGCAAACAATAGATCCACTCCAGCAAAAATAGGCCCATGTCAGCAGCAACAAGCCCCCAGCGGCAAAAATAGACCCACTCCAGGAAAAATAGGCCCATGTCAGCAGCAACAGGCCCCCCAGCAGCAAAAATAGACCCACTCCAGCAAAAATAGATTCCCGGTAGCAACAACAGATCCACTCCAGCAAAAATAGAACCCATCGGCAACAATAGATTCCCCAGCAGCAAGCATCAATAGACCCTCCAGATGACAGCAACCATTAACCACCCCCCCTACCCTCACAACAGTAGATCCTTCCTAGTAACAAAAGTAAAAACACAACCACATCATATATATCATAGCACTCATCATGCAATGGGCCCCTGAGAGCCTCCAATCCAATCTAATGGAATCTGTCCATTGGAGTGCAGTTGGAGGAAGAGGATGTGAAGAACTGTTGGCACAATGGGGCCTCTCAATAAAATGAAGAGACAGCCAGCGAGTTGTAATTAACCATATAAAGATTATTTCCCGCAGATCTAATCTGGGAGGGATTGTCCTCTGAGGATTTATGGGGCAATAAATACAATTTATTATAGCGGCGGCTCGGTCTTGTACATGGAGATTAATAATCATCACACTTGACACCTGCTGCTGGGTTATGGCACAGTCACTGGCTATAAACTTCGCCAATAAAGTGTCATCAAGCTGGAAAGGTGAGTGTTTTATATGGTTGGGGGCGTCACTGACAGGGCGGCGAATAATGCATTAATCCTCTGACATCCGCGGTGAACTCTGCCCTAATAAAGGGAGTATTTTCAGGCTTTTTTTTTTTCTGAAGCAGATTGTCCCAGAAGTTGTTTTGATTGCTTAAAATATTATATATGTGTATTGCTGTTGCTGAGTAACCAGCAGTGGAAAATCAGAAAGATGTCCACCTGTAATTGCACAGATCAGACATTACATGCAGAATATATCCAACCAGGTCTTCAAAGCACAATTCTTCAATCTATCCATAGTGCCTGTGAATGTCCAACTTCCAGCATGGCTCTCTGGATATTTCCTGTATAAGTGGAAGACCATGGGAGGTCAGAGCTGGAACAGTGTCCTGTATCAGGTGACAATGTGACAATGCTGGCAGAGATGGGCCCGCCTGACTCGCAGCCTCTCCCTGGTGCCCATTGTTGTCACACAGCTGTGCTGGGACACATCACCGGACACAATGCCCCAATTCATCTCTGCCATCCTTCTCGCTGTTCCCCATTATAATACACAATTACACAGCAACACTACAGCTCAGGGCAGCATCCTGTCACCAGACCCGACCCAACAATGAGGTGTTCTGAGAGGCTGCACTCCAAACCACTGGAGAGAGCGAATGCCGAGGGGAGAGAGAATGAGAATTAGAAGAGCGAGAGAGAGAAAGAGAATTAGAAGAGAGCGCGCGCGCGAGAGAGAGAGCGAGAAAGAGAATTAGAAGAGAGCGCGCGGGAGAGAGAGAGAGAGCGAGAAAGAGAATTAGAAGAGAGCGCGCGCGAGAGAGAGAGCGCGCAAGATAAAGAGTACGAGAGAAAGAGAGAAAGAGAGAGCACGAGAGAAAGAGAAGGAGATCTCTCTACTCTAATTTTTATTAGAAAAGAGAGAGAGGGAGACAGCACAGGAGGAGAAAATGACAAGCGAGAGAAAAGAAAAAACACAATTAATGGGAGAAAGGGAGAAGAGAAGGAGAAGGGGAGAAGGGAGAAGGAAGAAGAGGAGGAGAGGAGGAGAAGGAAGAAGGGAGAAGAGGAGGAGAAGGAAGAAGGGAGAAGAGAAGAGAAGGAAGAAGGGAGAAGGAAGAAGAGGAGGAGAGGAGGAGAAGGAAGAAGGGAGAAGAGGAGGAGAAGGAAGAAGGGAGAAGAGAAGGAGAAGAGAAGGAAGAAGGGAGAAGAGAAGAGAAGGAAGAAGGGAGAAGAGAAGGAGAAGAGAAGGAAGAAGGGAGAAGAGAAGAGAAGGAAGAAGGGAGAAGAGAAGGAGAAGAGAAGGAAGAAGGGAGAAGAGAAGAGAAGGAAGAAGGGAGAAGAGAAGAGAAGGAAGAAGGGAGAAGAGAAGAGAAGGAAGAAGGGAGAAGAGAAGAGAAGGAAGAAGGGAGAAGAGAAGAGAAGGAAGAAGGGAGAAGAGAAGAGAAGGAAGAAGGGAGAAGAGAAGAGAAGGAAGAAGGGAGAAGAGAAGAGAAGGAAGAAGGGAGAAGAGAAGAGAAGGAAGAAGGGAGAAGAGAAGAGAAGGAAGAAGGGAGAAGAGAAGAGAAGGAAGAAGGGAGAAGAGAAGAGAAGGAAGAAGGGAGAAGAGAAGAGAAGGAAGAAGGGAGAAGAGAAGAGAAGAGAAGAGAAGGAAGAAGGGAGAAGAGAAGGAAGAAGGGAGAAGAGAAGAGAAGAGAAGAGAAGGAAGAAGGGAGAAGAGAAGAGAAGAGAAGAGAAGGAAGAAGGGAGAAGAGAAGAGAAGAGAAGGAAGAAGGAAGAAGGAAGGAGGAAGAAGGGAGAAGAGAAGAGGAGAAGGAAGAAGGAAGAAGAGAAGAGGAGAAGGAAGAAGAGGAGAAGAGGAGAAGGAAGAAGAGGAGAAGAGGAGAAGGAAGAAGAGAAGAAGAGGAGAAGGAAGAAGAGAAGAAGAGGAGAAGGAAGAAGAGAAGAAGAGGAGAAGGAAGAAGAGAAGAAGAGGAGAAGGAAGAAGAGAAGAAGAGGAGAAGGAAGAAGAGAAGAAGAAGAGGAGAAGGAAGAAGAGAAGAAGAGAAGAAGAGGAGAAGGAAGAAGAGAAGAGGAGGAGAAGGAAGAAGAGAAGAGGAGGAGAAGGAAGAAGAGAAGAGGAGGAGAAGGAAGAAGAGAAGAGGAGGAGAAGGAAGAAGAGAAGAAGAGGAGAAGGAAGAAGAGAAGAGGAGAAGGAAGAAGAGAAGGAAGAAGAGAACGGAGGAGAAGAGAAGAGGAGGAGAAGGAAAAGAGAAGGAAGAAGAGAATTTGAGGAGAGGAGAAGGAAGAAGAGAATTTGATATAGATAGATATATATATACCTCCTCTCCTTGCCTACTTCTCTTCTCACTTCTATCGATATCACATCTACATCTATGAGTGCACAGTCTCATCTAGAACAATGTCCATAATACAAAACATGGAAAGACTTTTGCCTGTTTTATGGACTTTAGGGAGGACTTCAATTCACTGCGGCATTTAGGACTGTTTCTCAAACTCCTGGAGAGTGGAATAGAAGGCAAAACATATGATGTCATCAAGAGCTCATATACTGAGAACAGCTGCAGTGTAAAGGTGAATGGGAAAAGAACAGTGCACTTCCGGCAGGCCTGCAGCCAAAGTACAAGTCTCTTCAACATCTATATCAACAAACTGGCTGCAGCTCTAAAGTCCTCCTCAGCACCAAGACTAACTTTACCAAGATGAAGTTCCTGTTGCATTCAGATTACCTCCTAACCCACCAGAGAGGCCTGCAAGACAGCCTAGAAGGGCGACCAGGTTATGACCCATCAACGGAAAGAAAAGAAAAATCATGACGTTCTGAAGAAAGAACACAAATCAATAGTTCTTTCTGTACATTAAATAATTGCACTCTTGATGAATCTAACAGGTACACATACCTGAGCCTAGAAATCAACCAATCAGGAAGTTTCAAGACAGAAATAATGGCCCTGAAATACAAGGCATACGGAGCCTTTTAAGCCATCAGTTGGACAGCTGTACCACCTAAATCCACTGGTAAGAGTCTGGCCTAACATCTTTGACAGGGTCATCATCCCAATACCCCATCATAACAGTGAAGTATGGTGCCCTGGTCACCCACAACGACCAACGCAACCCAACAGAAATATTCCTACTGGAATTCTACAAGCACCTCCTCCAAGTCCATCGGGGGGGGGGACCTCCAACAATGTTTGCAGGGCTGAGCGGAGCAGACTGCTTCTACTACTTGCAGTTCAAAAAAACTGTCATACTGGCAGCACCTACAAAAAGCAGCCCCAACTTATACCAACATAAAACCTTACCGGCCAACAATGGACAACCCAAACCATAAGGCCTGCAACTACTCAGTACCTTGCCCATCCACAATTCTCAACAAAGCAGTCTGAAAAAAAAGAGTCTCAAATAAAAAAAAGACATAATGAACGATTAAAAATTAAAATATTTCAAAGAATGAAGAAATTAAATAAATTCCCGGAAACTAACTATCATTCACTACAGAGAGACTACAAAACTTCCCCCATATGTGGAAATGCTGCAGGACCCCAAAGACAGAGAGGCCCTGAGCCTGTACAGAGTGCCCACAGCCTGGAAATCGAATCAGAGTGGCAAAGACAGACCTACAAGCCCAAGGAGAGTAAACTGTGCCAACAGTGCAGTCAGAGGGCCCTAGAGGAGGAGGCCCGCTTTCTGCTACGGTGCCACATCCATCGTTTTGTTATCCCTTAACCTGATAATTCTCCAGAACTAAACTTCCTATTCCCTTTATCCCTTACCCTGATAAAGTCCTAAACCGTATTCCTTTAACCCCTCTATCCAACCCAAAGTCCTAAACCGTATTCTTTAACCCCTCTATCCAACCCAAAGTCCTAAACCATGATCCTTTAACCCCTCTATCCAACCCAAAGTCCTAAACCATGATCCTTTAACCCCTCTATCCAACCCAAAGTCCTAAACCGAGATCCTTTAACCCCTCTATCCAACCCAAAGTCCTAAACCGAGATCCTTTAACCCCTCTATCCAACCCAAAGTCCTAAACCGAGATCCTTTAACCCCTCTATCCAACCCAAAGTCCTAAACCGAGATCCTTTAACCCCTCTATCCAACCCAAAGTCCTAAACCGTATTCTTTAACCCCTCTATCCAACCCAAAGTCCTAAACCGTGATCCTTTAACCCCTCTATCCAACCCAAAGTCCTAAACCGAGATCCTTTAACCCCTCTATCCAACCCAAAGTCCTAAACCATGATCCTTTAACCCCTCTATCCAACCCAAAGTCCTAAACCATGATCCTTTAACCCCTCTATCCAACCCAAAGTCCTAAACCGAGATCCTTTAACCCCTCTATCCAACCCAAAGTCCTAAACCGTGATCCTTTAACCCCTCTATTCAACCCAAAGTCCTAAACCACATTCCTTTAACCCCTCTATCCAACCCAAAGTCCTAAACCGAGATCCTTTAACCCCTCTATCCAACCCAAAGTCCTAAACCGTGATCCTTTAACCCCTCTATTCAAACCAAAGTCCTAAACCACATTCCTTTAACCCCTCTATCCAACCCAAAGTCCTAAACCACATTCCTTTAACCCCTCTATCCAACCCAAAGACCTAAACCGTATTCCTTTAACCCCTCTATCCAACCCATAGCACCCCAACTGCCATGGCAATGCTAATATACATTTGGTTCTGCCAAGAAAGTTTATTTGAAATTGATATATAGGGGGTGAGATGAAGAGCGAGATGGCGAAAAAAAAAAAAATCAGAAACAGTGGGTTGAGGTAGAGAAAAGAAAAGAGAAATAAGGTTGTGGAAGTGGGTGAAGAGACCTTATATGATTCAGCATTTCCCAGTTGTGGAATATCTGCAGTTTATTTCACAATCTCGTTCTGTAAAAGAGACTCAGGGAGGGAGTTGTGACAACACTCCGACATCTGTACGTGTCTTCTACCGGCCTTCTACAGGTCTTCTATCATCCTTCTACAGGTCCTTCTGCTGGCCTTCTACATACAGTAACTCATGGTGGCATTTAAAAAAAAAAAAAAAAAAGGGGGCAAAACTGAATTCAGGCAGCAGGGTTCTTTCATCTGGGGGTATCATTCCCCCTTGGGGGTACAAGAACCAAATCACATGGTAATGGACTGAATCTCTAAATAATTAACAAAGGAAGGATTCTGCAATGCTGAATCTGAAATCAAAGTGCTGAAACAGACTTGGTGTGTTGGATGACATGGAAGAACATTGTCAATTGCTGGACCTCCTTCCCGTGTTCTAATTGCACAAAAACCGCACAAACTTGCCCTAGTTGTTTATTTGGGTTTTTCACAAAGATTGTTGTTTGTGATTTGCGGTTTATACACTGCCTGGCCAAAAAAAAAAAAAAAGGAAGAAGGAAGAAGAAAGGTCTTTAATTTTTCGTTTGGCTTTGATTACGGCACGCATTCGCTATGGCAATGTTTCGATAAGCTTCTGCAAAGTCGCAAGATGTATTTCCCTCCAGTGTTGCATTCATTTTTCCATCAAGATCTTGTATGGACGATGGGAGAGTCGGACCACTGCGCAAAGCCTTCTCCAGCACATCCCAAAGATTCTCAATGGGGTCAAGTTCTGGACTCTGTGGTGGCCAATCCATGAGTGACAATGATGTCTCATGCTCCCTGAACCACTCTTTCACAATTTGAGCCCCGATGTATCCTGGCATTGCCATCTTGGAATATTTCCGTGCCATCAGGGAAGAAAAAATCCATTGATGGAATAACCTGCTCATTCAGTATATTCAGGTAGTCAGCTGACCTCATTCTTTGGGCGCATAATATCCAATAGGAGAGTTACTGCATGCTGAGTTTAGTTATTTGCTTAGTAAATTCCAGGTGGCGACTTTCTTTTGGCCAGGCAGTGTATAAATAAATGATACAAATCCATTTGGTTTTCTTCCAGCTGTTTGTCTTCTGCTTATCTGTATGTAAATAAAACCAAGCTATGGCCTCACTAGTCCCGAATACGACTGGTAAAGGCTGATGATGACTGGTGAAGGGGGTATGGGGGACACATTGGGCATCCACTGGGGGTAGGTCTACCATCGTATAAAAATAAATGACTCCTGATCTAAATCAACGATTGTGAGGAGGCCTTTATACCGATAAATTGTATTTTCATTTCTCTAAACCGCTTCCCGACCACCCGCCACCTTTTTTTACAAACAAGGTTGATCTTTGTTGAAAAACAAGGAGGAAACTTACAGAATACAACAGAAAGTGTAGCCAGTGTACATCATCACATAGTAGGGGGGGGGGGGGGACGCGTGTGCAAAGAAAACCCGTCACCTTTTTACTGCGGCAAGGTGGCTCTCCTGCGCAAACCGAAATAGGTCTACGCCGGTCGCGCGCGGGAAGCTAGGGGGCGGCACGCTCCCGCCACCAATCGGCAGCGGGGAAGCCATTGCATGGGTCAGGCGGCTCAGATCGCTCCCCGCTGAGAGAGAATGGTCGGCTGTTGTAAACAGCCGACCATTCTTCTCCCTGAAATGATCACAGAGCTCCTGTGATCCTTCTATATAGGATCAGAGCCGGTTCACATAGGCGCGACCCGACTTTGCCGGGCGACCTGTGAAGTCGCGGTGCGCAGCTCGCACCGTGACCTCGGAGTGGCATGCACGGACTTCATATCATTGAAGTCAATGCAGGTCGCTCCAGGTCGCCCCAAAGTTGTACAGGACCCTTTTTCTAAGTCGGAGCGACTTGTGTCGCTCCTATTAGAACGGGTCCTGTGCTAATCTATGGCAGGCGACCCACGGCGACTTGTCAGGCGACCAGGTCGCCTGACAAGTCGCCCCAGTGTGAACCGGCTCTCACAGCTCTCGATTGTCATTACAGAAGCCATGCCCCCCCCCCCCACAGTTAGAATCACTCCCCTAGGCTCACATTTAACCCCTTGACCACCCACAGGGTTAACCCCTTCCCTGCCAGTGTCATTATTGCAGTAACAGTGCATATTTTTAGCACTGATTACTGTAGTAATGTCACTGGTCCCCCCCCCAAAAGTGTCAAAAATGTTAGTTAGGGGTCCGATCTGTCCGCCGCAATGTCGCAGTCCCGCAAAAAAAATAAAAAAATACACAAACAATAAAAAATTCCATAAATCTATTCCGTAGTTAGTAGAGGCGACAACTTTTGCGCAAACCCATCAATATACGCTTGTTGCGATTTTTTTTTTTTACCATAAATGTGTAGCAGAAGACAAAATTGGCCTAAAATGTTTCAGATTTTTCATATTTTTGGGAATGTTATATAGCAGAATGTGAAATATATAATGTATATATATATATATATTTTTTTTTTTTTTTTTCTTCAAAATTGGCGCTCTTTTTTTTTTTTTTTTTTCTCGCTATAAACAAAATCGCACAGGTGATCAAATACCACCAAAAGAAAGCTCTTATTTGTGGGGAAAAAAAAAGGACATCAATTTTATTTGGGTACAGCGTCGCACGTCCACACAATTGTCAGTTAAAATAACGCAGTGCCGAATCACAAAATAGGGCCTGGTCATTAAGCGGGCAAATCCTTCTGGTCTTAAAGTGGTTAAATTCCTTTCATATTCTTCATATCGATGATATAAAATGTTATTTTATTGTACCTTCCCCATTTCACATTGTTCAGCTAAAGAAAGGAGACTCTGGATATTTAAAGATGTGACTGGATCTGGTGACGGTGTCCTATTACATTGTGATATGTATTTGTCATCTATTGTGTAACTTGTTTAGATTATTGTTCTGTTCAGTAAATCCCTCTCAGCACCCCCTGGTGGACACTCTGCTCTACATCTACCCCACAGACTGGAAGATATCAGAAGGGGAGGTGGTCCTCTGACAGAGATGGAGCCCCAGATGTGACACTCCGAGAGATCTGGGTGCATGATAATGAATATCTCTGATGGTCATAAACCTTAATATTTATTTCAGGTGTTTATATAGTGCCGACAATTTACACCAGTCCTTGCCATCAGGAGCTTACAATCTAAAGGTCCCTATCTTACATGCAATACTAGAGCCAATTTAGACAGGAAACCAGTTCCCTACTAGAATGTCTTTGGAGTGTGAAAAGAAACGAGAGTACCCAGAGGAAGCCCACACAAGAACAGGAAGAACATGCAACCTCCGTGCACATATGCCTCGTTTCCACTGAGTGTTAGGGTTTGGTACAGTTCGGAACGGTACACCTTGATCAGGCTTGCGTTTCCACCACCAACAGTACCTCAGCTCAACATTACCTCAACAAAGTAGCTCCACCCTGTTGGTACGGTACTAATGTGCTTGGTACCCCAAACAAAGGATCCCAAAAAAGTGGTACGGTACGGTTCAGAATTAGGGTAACATTCACAACATTTGACAATGGAAACGGCAAAAATTGCGTACCGTACCGCTCAGTGGAAACGAGGCATAATGCCTCGTTTCCACTGAGCGGTTCAGTTCACCTTGATCAGGCTTGCGTTTCCACCGCCAACAGTACCTCAACAGTATTGCTCCACCCTGTTGGTACGGTACTAATGTGCTTGGTACCCCAACGAAAGGGTACCACAAAAGTGGTACGGTTCGGTACAGT